>NC_056741.1:598209553-598404818 GCF_019279795.1 Protopterus annectens | reverse complement strand
CTTGTAGATGAAGGAAATGTTATTTTTGTGCATGCATTTTTATTGGCATATTTTTCAGCCTACCAATTTGGGGGCACCTGACATCTGGGGCAAGAAAAACTGAAGAAAATGGCATCGGCTGCATCTTTTATACCCCTGGCGCACTGACGTCAGGAAAGAGGCGACAGCAACCGACGCCGGACCTAGACTGAGGGTAGCCTGCCAGCAGGATAACCCAAGAGTAATGACTGCAACAGTGAATACACTGAAACATCTACATTTATGGTAGGTACACAACTGTACTTTTCATAGGACGATGCTAAGCTATTGGCCCGGAGGTCCTTATAAGCCTAGCCAAGAATTTCACCCATGTTCCCACAAAGTCAGCACCTGTTTTCCCTGTCCAGCAGGTACACAGGTGGGATCCCAGGGGTATATTTTCTGTTTCCCATCCAGTTGTCCAGTTTCCTCTTAAAGAGGGCTAGTGAGGTACTCTTCCACAGCTAAAGCTTCTGGGTCAGTTTTGAGCAGTCTTACCTGGCTTTGTTCTCAAAATCTTCCTGTTGATATCGAGTCTGACATTTTAATTTCTGCCTTAGATAAAGACACTTTATTTGCCCCTTCTGCAGCTGAGGAGCTTAAGAAGTGTCATGAAAGGGAAAAACTGATTTAAGGAGCGACTCAGATTTTTCAGCCCTCCTTTATCAGACCAAATATTTTTTTCACTCTCCTCAGCTCCTTTTTCCAGTAAACATTGTAAACAGCCAAAAACCAGTGATAAGGGTTTTAAAAAAGCATTAGAAAGGAGGCTCAAAAAAAGAAAGAAAAGCCTCTAAAACTCAAGGACAGTCTTCCCAGTCAACATGATTATTCACCTGTTCAGGCCCCCTTCTTCCCACCCTGGCAACCTTTCTATGTCCCTGACACTGCGTCCTCTCTTTTGGCATCAGATAGCCTCAGATGGTTGTATTCTGAAGGTAATCCAGCAGGGGTACTCTCGGCAATCCCATTTCAGGAGATTCCCTCTTGTCCACAGAGCCATATTTGTCTTTTACGTTCCATACAGGAAATCTAAAACTACTTTGCTGCTTTGACCTTCCTGCTTTAACTAAAGTAAAAGCTCATTCTCCAGGTTTTCCTATATTTATCAAAGAAGTCACTTCAAGAATTAAATGTATGAAATCCAATAAATTGTTAGGCTTGAATGATCTTGGCTGCCAGCCTTTACAGAAATCTTGGGGAACACATGATTGCCTTCCTGAATTACATTTCTTTTTGGAAATACATTTTTAGATGTTTTTATCACGCTGCTAATCCTTAAACTCGCCAAACATCTCACCTCCTTCATCATATAGGCCCACCTCATTAACAAGCTTAGAACCTGAAATCCTTACCAAAGGAATAGCCTGGGAAAAACCTGGAAAATAAGCTGCATGCAGCATCTGAGCCTAGAGTAAGCTGGTTTTGCTAAGTTCTTCTGTCCTTGGCTGGCTTCATGACATAGAGGGATAAAGCTTTGACTTTGGCCCATCTTACCTAGGTATAAGTAACAGCCTTGGACAGTTGGAGGAGGTGAATGGAGATGGTGGTACTGAGTTATTATTTAGCCCATTCACAGGGAATGTGAGGCAACCTTGTCTTCTGTAGAACTGTCACCTAGTGGAGGCAGAGTTTCTCAGCATGACGACACAACAAGTGAGGGAGAGGCATCTGCCATGCAGCAAGGTCTGTAGCTAGAGTTGCTGCATGCTCAGAAATTTGTATGTGGCAATGGCTAGTATGGTGAGTGTTCTGATTTTCCAGGCCAGCATGGGGCCAGTGGCAGATAGGATAATCAAAAACCCTAGACTTGCCAAAAGGAATGTCATTGAAGGAGTTGAGCTTTGTAGCTCCCTAGGTCTGGGCAATTTGGTATCATCCTTTTCTTGTTTTTTTAACTAACTGCTGATGGTTAGAGTGATGTAGAGGAGAAAAAGATTGTATTAAAAAAGAGGGGGTACAGTTCTTTTGACTGAGGTCCTACTTCACTGTTTACTTGCAGAATTAAAGCATGCCCGTTATCCCTGAGCATTTACTTCCTTTGATACCTTTGACCAAATTGGTTTGAATTTCTTGTCCTTGATTCTTGAAGTACTGGATTTCCCCAGCCAGTTTTATTGGTCTACTTGTTCCCACTGCCAAAGTGAGAAATGATGTGCTGCTTTTTCACCCTCTCTGTTATTTTTAATTCTGTAACTTGGCATGATTGCCCTTCATCCCCCTTTTAGCTTTGTTTAAGAATCCTTAGTAAGAATGATTACAATTAGTAAGCAAACGTTCCTTATTGGCATCCATTTTTTCTTTCTGAATCTGTATCTGTACCATCAGATAATTATGTTTTCTACACTGTACCTCCTCCCATTAAATGAGACTATATTGTTTTCTTCAATTTGCATTACTGGAGCCAAATGTATCACCTCTGTTGCAGAAAATTCTCCCTTTTTAAAAAGGAACTGCCTGTCTTAACCACATTATGCTTTCACAAAGCTGAAGGACTTTCTTTGCATTGGACTGTTCTCTTTTACACTTTTTTCTTGCAAAATGCATACCAGCTGAGCTCTGTGTCTTCAGCTTCAGTACAGTTACAACTGCTGAATCCTACACAAATGCACTCTATAAGTACTTACACGAGTGCATGGCTCGTGCTATCCCAAACAGAACCAAGATGCTATCCTCCAAAAAAAGGAAGCCAATCTGATGGTCCCCTGTCATAAACAAACTGTACAACAGAAGGAAGAAATTGTTGCAAAAGAGAGTAAAATCCCATGAGTGGAGGAGCTCCCTGGTCAGCTTCAGTAAGAAGCTGAGATCCCTTATAAGATCCTCCAAAGCTAGCTACGAAAACAAAATTGCCACTAATTCCAAGGACAACCACAAAGCATTCTATAGCTATGTCAAGAATCTTGATGGCAACACCCAGATCTGCTCTGAATTACAGCACAAAGGCAAGAAAATTACAGAACCAACTGATGTTGCCAACATCCTGGCAGATAGGTTCAGTGCTAACTTTACCCCCCTCTCACCCCCTAAAGGGCCCATATCTATACAGGAAGAATGCAGAGCCCCTGTAATCACAACTATGCAGGTAAAAGTTGCACTCTCTAAAGCCAAAAACACAACATCCATGGGACTGGACAACATCCCAGGCTGTGTTTTACACGAACTTCAGAACAAACTGGCTCCCCACTTAAGCACCATGTTCAATAATAGCCTTGCATCAGGCTTTGTGCCCACTGAATGACGCACAGCAACAGTTATCCCACTCCACAAAGGGGGAGCCACCACTGTTCCCGGGAACTATCGACCTATTAGCCTGACGAGCCTTGTCTGCAAGGCCATGGAACGTATCATCATGGAACTCATAAACAAAGACATTGATAACCTCCAAACTCTGGATCCCACCCAGTTCGGGTTTGTGAAAGGCAGATCATGCCTCCTGAACCTGATCAACTTCTTTGAAGCAGTCACCAAAGCCGTAGATGAGGGTAAGGTGGTTCACATAGCCTATCTTGACCTTGTCAAGGCTTTCGACACCATCCCCCATTCTGGAATTATAGCTAAACTCACTAAACTAGGTATAAATCCGTACGTCACAAGATGGGTTGCCAACTGGCTCACTGACAGAACCCACACTGTAAAAGTTGCAGACTCCAAATCTGACCTTAAAGCAGTGACAAGTGGAGTATCACAGGGTTCCGTCCTGGGACCTCTCCTGTTTGGTATCTACTTCTCTGAAGTACAGACTAACACAGAAGGCCTCTGGCTAACGAAGTTCACAGATGACTGCAAACTAGGAGCCATAGTCAAGTCCCCAAATGATGCGGGCATCCTACAGAAGGGCCTCGCTGAGACAGATGCCTGGTGTCAGAGCCATGGCCTCAAGCTCAGTATCAAAAAGTGCAGTGTCATCCCCTTTGGTAAAAACTCTGTACCCATGAACTACCACATAGGCAGCAATCTACTTAACACCGAATGCGTGATAAGAGACCTTGGGACCCAGGTGGACAGCAGTCTCTCCTTTGATAGTCACATCGCCACAGTAGTCAGGAAGTCCTTTTATGTGGCACACCTCAATCATAAAAGGGTTCTCATCCAGGATAAAAGAGGTCATTGTTTCCCCTCTAATTGACACTCATTAGACCCATTATAGAGTACAGCAGCGCTCCTTTTGGAATGTACCTCACAAGACATCTGCAGCAGCTAGAAAGGCCACAGAAGTACCTCGCAAAGAGGATTACTGGCCTCAAACAAATGCCCTACACTGACCGCCTCAAAAAACTCCAGCTTTACTCCGTCGCATATCGCCTACTCCACGGTGATCTCTGCCTAACATATAAAGCTATGTCAAACCCAGAGCTGTTGGTCATGCTACACCTAAAGAAATCCCAATCCCTCCGAGCTGCACGCTCTAGGGACCTAAACCTTGTCACCACAATAAACAGGACATGCTGGAGGGATAGATTCCTGTCCCAGAGACTTCCCATACTCTGGAACAGGCTACCCATCTATGTCAAGCAAAGTTCTTCATTAGCACTCTCCAAGAAAAATCTTTATGAGTGGATGGGAAATAGGAAATACACCCCGGGGAGCATTTCTGTGTCTCTGTTCGACAGTGGCAGAGGAAAATAACTTTCTTGGGTGGAGTAAGCCAGGGAACCTTGTTGGCTAGGCTTATGTAGGCCCTTGGGCCTATAGCCTAGTACCTACCTATGAGCTGTTTTATTTGCAGTCACCAATTTTCCTTGTATTTTCTTTCTTATCATTTTTTTCTAAGCTGTATATAGGTGTCCAGCATCTCTGGGATCATACTGTTCTTCCTTTTGATGCCTTTTATTTATCATTATGTCAGAGCATTCTCATATAGATGTGGCACATTAGATTTGTTTGGAGGAAAATTTGACTATGGTTTTATAGGAGAAAAAATTGCCTAGGGTCAGCACTTGATGGAGGACTTGACTGCATGTTACTTATCTTGACTAGCTGAGAAATTCCATGTAATAGAATAATTGACTCGCTAACAGTATTAAATGTCACTCCATATGTAATTCAGTGAGTAAGACATTGGTTAAGCAACAGGTCAGAAGTCAGTGGGTTGTTGTCTGTATGTCTCAGCAGGAGATACCCTGGTTTTAAAAAAGTCTGTCTACACAGGCCACATTTGTTGGACTATTCTCTAATATAAATGTGGGAAATTGACTCTTGGAACTGGAAGCCATAAGCTTTCATTTCTGCAGACTGGATCATTAATAGAAGATGGGAGAATTCTCTGTGAAAACTAAAGTATATTTGCTGCAGTAGTAATGACCTCGCCGTTAATGTCAGGAAATGTAGCATATTGACACTTGATAGAAAAAGAAGACATAAATAATGATTGCAAAATAAATCATGCAATGCAACACCACCATTAAAAATCTAAAGAGAATGGTAGACAATATTTTATGCTTTGACCATTGTGCAGAGTCAGTTATTTAGCCCATCCAGTGGCGACTAGCGACTTCAAAGCATGGGAGAGGGCTACAGGAAGCAACCTAATGGATGGAGCTAAATACAGTGGGGCAGGGCTGTATTACAGCAGGTCAATAACCATTGTCTGTGATCAAACAGATGTGGTCATTCACTTTCATCCACATACTGCTTCATTTCAAACCCACTCATTATATTCACTTTACTGACTGTATACACCTTAGATGTCTAGCTGTAATCAGCACTCCAAAAGTCCCCCTGTTACCCACTAGTCTGTCATGCGCTCCTCCAGTGCTCTCCTCTGTTTTTCCATCATCCTGGCTCAACACCATCCAGCTTACTACTTTCTTGCTTTTTCATACTTCATCTTATTTTTTTACCCCTTCATGTTTTTAATCTAATTTTGACTTAATGATGGCCTGAACAAAAAGAAATGGGTAAGAAAAAATATTCAATCTTTTTGGGAATAGTGCCTGCCTTCCTACCCCCCCCCCCCCCAAAAAAAAAAAAAAAAAAGACAGTTGATCTTTTTTGTACCACTCTGGCATTAGATTGGGATGGAAAGCAAAATAAATGTTCAGACATGTATTATACTGCTGAGTGTCTAGGAGAAGAAACCAAAGCACCTGGATAAAATCCACAGAGGGAAAAGGACCGCACATAGAAGGAATGAACAGCCAAAACTCAACAGAAGAACCAAATACTGATATGTGGCAACACTACACAGTCCAGCAGTTTGCCAGTGGCTAGTTGCTGTCACACACATCCTGCTCAGACCACCACAGACAGCTACTTAACTAAATGTAATGCCGATGCTTGACTAGTAAAGAAGGTGAAAAAATATGCACACTACTTCTGCAAAGCCAGAATAATAATTGCTTATTTTAAACAAATGACAGTGACGGTCCCTGTTATCTACAGACATTTCCTGCATCCACATAAAGCCAACTTTGTTGACTGAATGTACCTCAAATATCAGAATGTAATAAAATACAAACAGCAACAGCTGAACAAAGTGATTTATTTTAACTCCCCCACACACACGTGACCAATTATTTCCACATTGATCCCTTTAATAAGTAGTTTAATCATGTATGCACAAGCACTTGAATGAAGTATTTACCCCAACAACCCCTTCAGTAGTTTCTCTATGTATGCTCAAGCACTTAAAATACAATGTTTCCCCAACGACCCCGTCAGTAGTTTGTCCATGTATTCACAAGCATTTAAATGAAATGGCTCCACAATGGACCCCTTCACTAGTTTATACGTGTATGCACAAACACTTTACTGACATAAAAATGAAATATTTCCCCGAATGACCCCTTCAGTCCTTTGTTCATGTGTGCACAAGCACTTCATTGGCATCACAGTGAAACATTCTCTCAACAATCCCTTTGGTTGTTGGTCCATGTATATATATACACACACACACACACACTTATGGGCATACACTGGCACACACTTTAGTACGTACCTTCTTCCCACATCCTGGCAGCAGCACACAGTGCCTAAAAAAAAAAAAATTCCTGCGCTGGTGCCTTCTCTTCCACATTAATTTCTTCCTTCTTGGCTTAGGCTGCAGCCTGAGCTAACAGGAAGGGCTTTTTGCTGCAAAATCAAGCAGTCCGTTGAGTTACTCACTGAGTAATGCTTCTGTCACTGCAAAATGCTGCGGATCAAACCCGACTGATGATCGGGAAGCCTGATGCTGAGCTATTTTCAATACACCCCAGTAAATATAAGAAGCAGAATTTTGGATGATCTCTTAACTCCTAGCATACACGGAGTTCTAAGGACCTGGAGCACAACAGAAAGTCAACTATTATTTTTAATTTAAAAATTATAGTTGAGTTTCTGAGTTAGCACATTTCTTTTATCTTTTTAGCTGGGGGGGGGGGGGCTGCTGCCTAGCAAGTCAGTACCACAGGCCACAGCTAATCCACCTTATTCTAAAGAACATGTCTGCTCACTCCAAGGAGATCATTGTACCACTTTATGACTCAGTGATCCCGACCCCTTATTTAATACTGTGTTCTGTAACAATGTAACAAGTCACATGAAACAAATTGAAAAGGTACAGTTCCTAACTAGAAAAAAACTTAGGCTTGGGAAACTTGAAGTACTCTGACAGGCTTTGATAGTTGTAGTTGTTATAGATTACTTAAAGGTTATATTTTTCTCATCTGTAGCCTAGGGTAAGGTCTCATCCATTTCTTTTTAAAAGTTAGTGTGTGGAAGGCATCACTGAGGGAATTAACACTAAATCAGTAAGCCTAATACTAAAAATAACTATCAGTAACAGAAAAAGTGATGGATACCTTACATATGCCCGCCAAGATTTTAGTATAAGCTCCCCCTTCAGTCAGGGAAGGAAAAACAACATTTCCATTATTCTTAGTATTTCTGTCTGTTTTGGTTGCTTTAGTTTTTGTAAGCCCTCTGCTGTCCTTCCTGTGCTGTTCCCACAAGACTTCTTCACTGAAGTCTCTCTCTTGCTCTTTGCTTCTCTCATCTCTCTATATCCCTCCCTGCCTACGACTTAACTGTTCACCTTGTGAGATTAATACCTGCCTCCCCTCCTTCACTTTTCATCTCTCTTCCCTTCGGGCTTTATTCTGCTTGTCCTCCCTTTCATAGGTGTACGTCCCTCTTCCTCCCTTCACCTTACTTTGTGCTGCCCTGCCTGCCTGTATCCATCCAACATCCACTGCTTATGTCCTCTTTTGTTTTCTCTCTAAACTTTTCCTCCCCATCCTCTCTGCAGACATACTGTTGCATATTTTTCTCCAGACCCATACTATCCTTTCATGCCTAACTGGCCAGTCTACTAACATGTCTAACCCCATATTCTGTTATGAAGCTCCATTTTTCTGCAGACCCCATATTCTCTAACATCCCCAAGTTTCCTGAGGCAAACAGATTTTCCCACTTCCTGTGCACCTCAGAGAACTCACCTGGCTTATTCTTGTCCAGCCTGTGCTACTTTCATATCATTCTTGAATCTTTAACTTTTTTCCTTTATTTTATTTTGTGTGTGTTTTGTACCTGTCTAGGCCTTTCTACTTGCATTGTAGGAAAACACTATGATCCAAGTCAGAGATTTTAAATGGAATGTGGAAAAAGTGTTTAAAGCTGAGTAAGTTAGATGGGCTTTTAAAGTCAGGTTTGCAGAAGGGGCAGGCAGCTGAAGCCATTGGGCTTAAGAATGCAACAGAGAGGAATAGGCTGAGTGGAGTGGAGAAAATCAAAAATGCTTAGCAGCAGTCTTTCCTGGCAGTTCTTGCAGTAAAACCTTCACAGACTTTCTTTTCTTTAGATGAAACTGATACTTATCAGCTCCTTTCACCATTGAGGAACATTTAATCCATTTGGATTCACAGAATGTAATACAAATGTTTGCTTCCTTGTCCTAATCTAGAATGTCTAAAATTCCAAGTAAAACAAAGAAGTGAAAAATGATGCTGTGCTTCCAGTTTCATGCTGAAGCATGCATAAAACTATATACATATGAGAATAACAAATAATTTTATTGAACTGTCTGTGTCATTGTGAGGCATATATTAAGCAGTCATGTTCATAAAGCTAGATATTGGCACTTCAAGGTTAACTATTTATTTATTTATTAACATTTGTTAACCGGGTTTGTCCATCTGGGCTTGTGGCCCATTTTCAGCGTAGACCCGAGAAGAAAACCGCCAGTAGTACAATTTAAAACAAGTACAGTTTTAAACAATATTGATATAATAGCAGTTATAGGTTCATAGGTTCATACTAGGCTATCTGCCCTGAGGCAATTATAAGCCTAGCCCGATTCTGTATGGCTTACGCCACCCCTTGATTTGAGTATACTGTGCCCTTTTTAAGGTTTAGTTTACTGTGCCTCTGTCTAATAGTGACACGGGAGTAATCCCTGGGACAAACCTATGATCCCCCATCCACCTATCGAGATTCTTCTTGAAGAGATTCAGTGAGGTGCTCTGCCTCACATGAACTGGAATTCTATTCCAGAGCGAAAGGAGCCTTTGGGTTATGAACCTGTCCCTCCAGCAAGTTCTATTTATTTATAGCAAAACGATTCACATATGTTGGGTTACATGCATAAAGTTAAAGTTGCATTAAAAAGAAGCTAAGTAACAATTTTACATTGATATAGTTCAATAGGTCAACAATAAACATTTTTTGTTTGTATAAAATTGTGCAAATGCATAGTAGACACATTGGAGAGAGAGGTGTAATGAGGTACTAAGTATGGTCCTTTTGAGGGTACATAAAGGGAAGGAAGACAAGGTAGGGTCATGGCAAGGGCAGGATATGGAATTGAGAAAATAAGCTTTTAGTTCATTTTTAAAGTGTGAGGTGTGGGAGATTGAACTTAAGTCAATGGGAAGTTTGTTCCAAGCATGGGCAAGGGAGTGTTTGTAGAGTAGTGTGCCTACTGACCTTTTTGGGTGGTCGATATCAAGTAATTGTTGGTTAGAAGTACGGAGGGTCCGGGATGGGATGTAGATGGAGACTAAGGAAGATAGAGATGGACAGAAGGAGGGTTTATAAAGAATAGAGTGTAGCATATGAAATTGATAAGATAGCAGAAACTGGGGAAGTTCAAGCCATTGAAGAGAGTTTAAAGAAATGCAGTGGTGTGAGTTGTATGGGGAGTTAGTAATGAATCTGGCTATTTTATGGTAAGTCTGTTGCAGTTTGTTTAGAGTGGAGGCCTGGATGTTGGTTAGAACTGGGGCGGCGTATAAGAGGGAGGGGAGGAGGTATGACTGGCCCAGGGTAAGTCTAGATTCAGGGGTTAGGAATTTTTTGTTCCGATATAGCAGACCTAGTTTCTGGTTTGTTTTTTTTTAACACTGGAGTATGTGTAGGTTGAACTTGAGTTTGTCATCGATAATGACCCCTAGGAGTTTTGTGTGGCTGTCAGGTTGGATGTTTGTATTGTTAGAAGATGTAAAAAAAAAAAAAAGGAGATTTTGTGATGAAAAAGGGAACGGGGAAGGAAAAGTAGGAGTTTGGTCTTTTTGGGATTTAGGATCAATAGGTTGTGAGAGAGCCATTGTTCAGTGAATAGTAGGGCCTGTTGGGTCAGGGAGTGTAGTTCAGGAATGTTATTTGAGATGGATATAAGTGTGGAGTTGTCAGCATACTGAATAAGGGAGGATTCTTTGCATGAGGAGTAAAGATCATTGGTGAAGATGTTAAACAAAAGGGGTCCCAAGATGGAGCCTTGGGGAACACCAGTGGAGATGGGAAGGAAAGGTGAAAAGGATGAGAGCCATTTGACAGATTGTTCCCTGCCAGATAGGTAACTATTAAACCAGGCAAGTGCGGAGGGGGATAGGTGGAGATTTGCGAGTTTGGATAGTAGTAGAGGATGAGAGACAGTATCAAAGGCTTTGGTTTAGCAAACAGATCTTTGAGATAAGATAATTCACAGATCCTTTTCATTCAGTCCATCCAATCCAGCACATGGGTCCATGGAGCCACTCATCTGATCTGATCCAGCAACATCAGTGTTCCAGCTTTGAGCTCCGTCAAACATTTTCCCATCTCATAATGGATCAGTCCTGCAAGCTACCTCAGATCTCATTTTCCACCTTTGCAAACAGACTCTGATCTTGGCTGCTTAGTGTTCCGCTTCACTTTTCCTCTGCCTTTATTCAAAATCAGTGATTGTTCTTAGAGTTTTCTAGCAATACTTGGCCCTTAAAGTTTGCCTTTACTGTTGGGAGTACTTGCTCTCAGGACAATTCCCACTAGCTCTTTCTCTATTATTGTGTTATATACTTCGTTTGACTTAGGTTTAAGTATATTTTTACCTCAGTGTCATAATTGCTCTGTGTATTGCTATACTTGTTATGCTGTTAGCCTTAGATATTTAGATTTAAGTATTAGTCTTGTAGTGTGCTGTTGTGCTATTAGGCTTTAGTGTGTGTGCCTTATACCAGTTTGTCCTTCTGTGTAAGCTTGTGAGTATTTTTTATAGAGGAAATTAACAAATGATCTAGCCTCAAAAAATTAACCCTGTATGGGCACAACATGCCACCACAGGATTTGCACAACCACTGTGCAGTCTGTCATGGGGCAGCTCACCTCAAGGTAGTGTGTGAAATTTGTAAGGAGTTTGGTCCAGGATCCTTCTCTGAACAGAGGAATAAACGTATTTTGAAGGGATTGCTTCCTACTGATCCTGAGACCACCAAACCTAATAAGCATTGTGAGAAATGTATTAAATCCCAAGACTCTAGTCCAAAGAAGAGACAAATTAAATCCCAAGACTCTAGTCCAAAGAAGAGGCAAAGATATCCATTGTGTCAGAATTTGGCTTCAAAGCAGCCAAGGCTTGAAGGATCATTGGCCAGAATGCCAGAGTATACTCCTCCACCTGATCAGACCCCGTCGTATCCAGTTCATTCGGAACTAATACTCTAGCTAGGAAAGAAGCTTTAGAAGTTGTACTAGAATGCAGCACTCCTTCAAGGCCTTCATCTGCACTTTATTCCTTCAGGTCCTACAGGAGTGTATCTGAAGAAGATCTGGACCACTTGATGCAGAGGTTCTTGAGGATGCAGATGGAAATGGGGGTCACTTGGACACCTTTCACACTGAAGGCAGAGGTGCTCTGGTGCCTTCATATCCATTCTTTTTCCCAGAACTAGTGTCCTCTGATCCAATTTCTCAGATAGCTTTGGCTGTGAGGTTACTGGATATGACTTTTTCAAACCCTATTTCATCGCAGCAGGTGCAGTCTCAGAGTCAAGGGTTTTGGTTGATGGTGTCAGCTCTGCTTCGGATCCTTTGCCGTTGTCAAGGCTGTCTGCATTCATCTCCTTGGTTCCAGTCCCCATATTGGAACCAACAAAGGGTTTGGTCTCCTAACTTCCTCTTGGCTTCAGTTCCTGAGCTCCAAAGGGAGTTTTGGTTCTGTTGACTCAACAGAGGTCTATTTATCATCATCCAGAGATTGGATTGGATTGGCTTTTCAGTTGTTGGGGAGTTATTACCAATTCCTCAGCCGGGAGCCCAAGATCGGATCCACCCAGAGATCTTGCCTCCTCCTCCTCCTCATCTTGATCCCTCTTCTCCACAGCAGGTTCAGTCCTCCTTGGAGTCAGCCAAAGCCTTCCTGATGCACCAGAAAGAGGACATGCCAAAGGAAGCATGTAGACTTCCCATCGCAATCTCCCACCTCAGATTCCAACTCAGAGGATTGGTAGGGTTCCTCACTATCCCCTCCAGAATATGCCTATTTTGGCAATATCCTGGAGCTCATGCCCCGTTGGGGTACTTGGCCTGTTGACCCCCCCCCAAAAGAGAGTCTTAATCAAGGATGTTAAGTTGTCTATCTCGCCTTCGTTCTTTCTGGTTGGGTTCGGAGCCGATCCTCGGCTCCAACTCGGCCATCTTCAATAGCTCGAGAGCTGTTTACTGGCTCGAGGCTACCCCTTATCCCATGGTGACTAGCGATAGCTACCCAGATCTCGTTTGCCGCATCAGCTGCGAGGTGTCGTTTTTCTGGCTCAGGCTTGTATAGAATTTTTTGTGTAAATTCTCTCTAGAATTTAACTCTTCTAGTATATTATTATTAGCAATAGTGTTGTTAACTGTGGTAGATAATTGTTTATTCTATAGTATCCCTTTTTCATAGAACTCGTTTAACTTGGAGAGTTCTCCCCCACCCCACCCCCCTTCCCTTGGTTAGCCGTTTAAATTAGAGGCTTTCCTACTGCTTTTTCTTATAGGCTAGCCATTTAAATTAGAGGCTTTCCTATTACCTTCCTAAAAAAAAAAAAAATACCTTTGTCTATATCCTTTCTAGATAGTGTTTTTTGTTCTTGTCGAACTGAATATTGTTCTTTTTATTATTGGTTAAATTGGTTGGTTTCCTTTTTCCAGTACAGTATGTCCAAGGACTCTAAGGTTTCTGGGTTTAAGAAGTGTAACTCATACTGTCAGAAAATGTCTCTGACAGATGGGCACACTTCTTGTGTCTATTGTTTAGGCACTGTGCACCTGCAGGACTCTTGTTCTGTTTGCCATGCCTTTAGTCCAAGAGTCCTGCAGGAGCGTAAGAATAAGTTGATTCTTAGGGGTCTGTTAAAACCCCAGGATTCACCGGCCAAGAGTTCACAGCCAGTGAAATCCCCTAAATCCACTAAGCCGTCGGCTCCAATTTCGGAGCCGACTTCAGCACAGGATTTTCCTTCTATGTCGGTTCCAGCTGGCACCGACAAGACAATCTCCCCATCGGCTCCATCAGAGGCTTCAGAGCCGTCACATAGCCAGAAGAGGCTGAGGTCACCTTCCTTAGAGTCGGTGCATTCGGCTTCTCGGTCTCCTTTACTTCAAAGCGAGCATAGTCACCGATCCTCTCACTCCTCTCGATCCTCTAGGCTGTCGGATCATGATGTGGAGAGAGTAGTCAGTAGGTTGATAAAGTCTCAGGCACTGGCTAAATTGTTGTCCAGCCCTCCTCAACAGGTATTGGCTCCATCCACTTCTTTTGATGTTCCTCCTCTGACTCCAATGAGTTCGGAGCTGGAGTTCGTTGGGGTTCGAGTAGTGGAACCGTCGTCTCCGATAACTCTATCTCCTTCGGTTCCGACGTTGGCTCTTATTCCCTCGGTGGTACCTTCCAGCAAGGGATCTGGGCACCGTGGCTCCCTCATCGGCTCCGAGGGGGCAAGTGGCATTGGACCCTTGTCCGACCTCGTTCTCCCTCTCGGAGCTTCGGCGCAGGTGAGCTCGGCTCCAACATCGGCCTCGGAGCCGTCCCCCTCGGTGCGGAGAAATATTCCTATTTCTTCGGAACCAGAGCTTTCTCTGCATCGTGGCAGGGACGCTTTTGATGTCATGCGGAGTGTGCTGTCCTCTGAGTCAGCTTCACTTTCAGCCCCACCAGCTTTGTCCCCTGTAGTGCCTGTGCCAAACTCTTCTCCTCCTCCAGACCCTAAGCATAGGGAACCGATGCTCCAGGACACCCCATTGGGTGTTTCCTCCTCTTCCGAGCCCTCTTCTGATCACTCAGAGGAGCCCCCTCGAAAGACAAAGTGTAAGAGGAAGCACATTGACTCCCCCAAGTCTGTCACTTCTGATACAGACTTAGATGATTGGGAAGGGTCCCCGAGATCCCCCTCTGAAGATGTTTCCTTCTCGGACATCCTAGAAATGCTTAAGCAGAAGGGGAACTGGAATCCCCTAGCCCCCACCGAGGATGAGTCTGTATTTCTGGATGCTTTTGGTTCCCGACCTTCCACCTCCTGGGTTTCTCCACCTTTCGATCCACTTATGGCAGTGGTGGCTCGAAAGGCTTGGTCAGCTCCGGATACAGTGGGACCAACTCCGAGGAGACCTGGTAAATTCATTACAGCACCCCAGGATAAGCAGTTCCTTTCTAAAGGTGTTCCTGTTGATGCCATGGTGGTAGCAGCAGCCACCAAAAAAGAGTTAGCGGAGACCTCTTCGTCTGTCCATCCCCCTAACAAGGAGTCTAGGATGATGGACAGATACGGGAAGCGAATGTTCGCTTCAGCGACCTTCTCTATGAGGTAACTGAGCTACTTATGTCATTTTACCCAGCTTCAAAGGGATCTCCTTAAAGAGCTCGGAAATACCCTTCAAGATCCAACAGCTGCGGGAGCACAAGCCAAAGCAGCTTCCCAGCTGGCGACGCTTAATTCTGTAGTTAACTCCTCCATGAGGCTCATTTCCTATGCAACCGATGGGGCGAGTAGAGTCGCAGGTACAGGTGTGGCCTTTAGGAGGCATGCGTGGATGCGGCTGTGTAACTTTGCAGAACCCTTTCGAGCGTCCTTCACCAGCACCCCCTTTGATGGTTCCTTTCTTTTTGGACCACAGGTGAAAGACACTTTGACTAGGTGTGAGCAAGAAGGCAAGACTCTCTCTTCCATGGGAGTCCGTTTTTCCACTCCCTCTAGACCTTACCCCAAAGGTCAGAAGAGTGGTAAGATGTGGTTCCGAAAATCTCAGGGAGCCTTGCCTGACACATTTAGTGATTTTTCCTCCAGAGGCAGAGGGTGGAAACAATAACAATAGACACCACCCTTGTGGCAGAGGGGGTCCTCAGAACCAGGGCAACAGAGAATCTTTCTCTAATAAGCCCTTTCAGCATCCCTGAAGGGTTGCCCAGCTGCTCACCTCTGGAGGCAGTCGGGGGAAGACTTTCACTGTACCCAAAAGCCTGGCAAAATTTAACACAAGAAAGATGGGTACGGTCCATTACAAAACAGGTTACAAAATTTCCTTCCATCAACCCCCCTTTCGGTCAAAGAAAACCCTTCCAGATGTTCCACCCAATCTGAAGGAGCAAGCAGTAATAGAAGTTTCAAAACTGCTAGAAAAAAGAGCCATCCAGGAAGTCCCAGCAGACCAGCACGGATCCGGAACTTACTCAAGGTTCTTTTTAGTGCCAAAGCCAAAAAAGACAGGGGACTGGAGACCGATTCTGGATCTCAGCAGACTAAACAGGTCTGTACTAAGAACAAAGTTTTGGATGGTCACACTACAGTCCATTCTACCCTTTCTGGGTCTGGACAATTGGATGTGCTCGATAGATCTTCAGGATGCATACTACCGTATCAAGATGGACAGCCGCTCCAGGAGATATCTTCACTTCCTGCTGGGGGCCAGTCATTATCAGTTCAGAGCTCTGCCCTTTGGTCTCACCACATCCCCCAGGGTGTTCACCAAATGTATGGCAGCGGTCACGGCTCACCTGAGACGTCAAGGATTCCAGGTGTTTCCATATCTAGACGACTGGCTCCTCACTGCTACCACCAGGCATCAACTCCTACAAGTGCAGGACTACGCAATCACAGTCTGCTCCCAGCTAGGCATTACAATAAATTTCGAAAAATCTGCCTTGTTGCCCTGTCAATCTGTCACTTACATAGGAGCAGACTTAGACACAAGAAATGTGTTTGCAAGGCTACCACTAGAAAGGGTGGCCGCAATTTGTCAGCAAGTACATATTCTAATGCAGAGCAAAAGGATCCAAGTCAAGTACGTCCTTCAAACTCTGGGTTCCATGGCAGCAGCCATTCTTCTAATCCTACTAGCGAGCTTTCATATGAGAATTCTTCAGTGACTTCTGTTCACACAGTGGTCTTTCCAAGAGCTACCCATGACTCTCATGATCCTGATCACTGATGCATGCAAAAGACATCTTTCTTGGTGGATAGTCTCCCCACTAATTACTCAGGGCAGACATTTCATACAACCTCCTCTGGTAGCCACAGTGACGACAGACGCCTCCCTGATAGGGTGGGGGGGGGCATTATCTGGGCAGGACAGTCCAAGGCACTTGGCAACCTCACGAGTACCATCTGCACATAAATGTCCTGGAAATGAGAGCCGTGCTGCTGGCATTGCAAGCCCTTCAAGACTCTCTTCCTTCTGGGACAATTGCTATTCAAACGGACAACATGTCAATAGTGTGGTACATCATCAAACAGGGCGGAACCAGATCCTACCCCCTGTGTCGAGAAGCACTCAGACTTTGGCAGTGGGCGATTTCCTCCCAATGTTTTCTGATTGCGACGCACATCCCTGGGAGATCCAACATCGTAGGGGACAGGCTCAGCAGAGCTATCCTCATGCCTCACGAGTGGTCTCTGAATCAGGAAGTTGTGGATCTTATTTTCCACAAATGGAGACAGCCTTGCTGTGATCTTTTTGCCACCCCCTTCAACAGCAAATGCAGCACCTACTTCTGCCTTCTTCCGCTTCCAGTTCACATACCCAGAGATGCTCTAGTCCACGATCGGCCTCAGGGACTTCTTTATGCTTTTCCTTCATTTCCCCTGATACCGAAACTCATACAGAAAGCAAAATCGTTGGGTTGCAAAATGATCCTCATTGCCTCCTACTGGCCTCTACAGATATGGTTCCCCTTCCTGCACCATTACCTTCTCGATCAACCCTGGACTCTGGACCCAATTCCAGATCTCCTGATTCATCAGTCAGGCGGATTGCATCAATCCCTCCAAACTCTCCAGCTCACAGCTTGGTTGTTCCACTTCCAACCTTAACCAGGCTACCCAGCATTTCCCCAGCAGTACGTGAGATTATCGTCTCCTCTCACAAGTCTACAACCAGGAAAACTTATGCTAGCAAATGGAAACGTTTTTCTTGTTGGGCAAAGGCTAGGAATGTGGATCCCTTTTCAGCCCCAGTCCACGAAATTCTGGAATTCCTAGCACAACTGTTTCACTCCGGGTCCGCTTCTGCTTCGATCAGGGTACAATTAGCGGCCATTTCTAACTTTCATGTTGGTTTGTCAAATTCTAACATTATGTCTCATAAGCTCTGTAAAGCTTTTTTGAGAGGGACAACTCTTCTTAGGCCTCCAGTGAGAGATCCCTCTCCTCCTTGGGACCTTAATTCAGTTCTAACTTCCTTAATTCTGCCCCCTTTTGAACCAGCAGTGTCCTGCTCCATTAAGTTTCTATCTTGGAAGGCACTCTTTCTGGTAGCTATTACTTCAGCCAGACACGTCTCCGAACTTCAGGCACTATGTGTTCATCCTCCATACTTGGTTTTTCATAAGGACAGGGTTGCTCTGAGGACTAATCCTTTGTTTCTTCCTAAAGTCTGCTCAGAAAATAATTTAAACCAATCTATAGATCTTCCTGTGTTTTTCCCTAATCACACCAACAAGGCAGAGTACAAACTTCACCAATTGGACGTTCATAGACAATTGCGTTTTTACCTGCACATAACTAAAGAAATAAGGAAGTCGGACCAATTATTCCTTTCTTCTGCCTTAGGCAAGCAAGGTCTACCAGTTTCCAAGGTAACCTTGTCTAGATGGTTGTCTCACACAATTATTTTCATTTATCAGTTAAGGAACAAAGAGTTACCTATTAAACCAAAACGGTCATTCTACTAGGGCCTTGGCCACCTCTGTAGCCTTCCAGTCTAGGTTGCCCATGGATTCTATTTGTGCAGCTGCCACTTGGGCAAACCCTCATACCTTTATTTCTCATTACAAGCTGGATATGGTCTCCAGGAACAGAGCTGACTTTGGTTCCACTGTTCTGAAGAGTCTGTTCCACTGACCCATCCAGGATATTAGGTGCTAGGGACGCTGTCCCAACCAGCAAGAATGAAGGCGAGATAGACAACTTAACATAAAGAAGTTATGTACCTACCATAATGTTCCATGTTAGTTGCCTTCATCTCGCCTTCTTTCTTGCGTCCCACCCTCCGTCCCCCTGTCCTACTGGACCGAGAGGAATTCCTGTTTCACTGGCTGGGTGTTCTCTTGTTTTTCCTGTATTGACTTAGAGAATATGGCAGGTATAGTCAACCTATTTTTTTGTTTTGGACTGGTTTATTCTCTTGCTATGTCTGGAGTTAGCTATTTCAAACAAGATCTGGGTAGCTATCGCTAGGCATCATGGGATAAGGAGTAGCCTTGAGCCAGTAAACAGCCCTCGAGCTATTGAAGATGGCCGAGTTGGAGCTGAGGATCGGCTCCGAACCCAATCAGCAAGAAAGAAGGCGAGATGAAGACAACTAACATGGAACGTTATGGTAGATACATAACTTCTTTTTCACCACTCTCTACATCCTGAGTGGTTCTCCCAGTTGATAAGCTTTTAGATCTGGTGACTTGAAGGTCATGTCAGGAGCCAAGCAGTTGTTAGGCAGTCTTCGGGACGCATGACAGGATACTCAAACCCCCTAAAGATTGGCAATTCTGGGCTAAATCCCCTGCAGTTGATTCCATCATTGTGGCAGCATCTATGTAAAAGAGAATTATCAGAAGATTCTTATTCCATCCATCCACCCACCCACCCACCTAATAGAGTAAAGGGAAATGGATAGGCTAGGTAACCAGGCATACACTTCAGGCACTTTTGCATTGAAGGGCTCTGAACTACTCCACTTGTATAAATAGATTTCAGAGGGATTTGGCTCAGTAAGCCCTGTCTGCTCTGAAGAATCCACTGATGATTGACACTAGCAAACAACTGAAAATAACCATATCTACTTTGTTGAGCATTTGTAACCTCTCCATGTGGCTTACACCCAGTGCAGCAGATGAAGTGGCCAAGGCAGATGAGTCGGACATTTCCTTGAGACGCCACGTTTGCCTGCACCTGTTTGACTTCGCAGAAAACTTCAAGGCCTCCTACATGAATGCTCCATATGACTGTTCATCTCTGTTTGGACCTTCTGTTTGGATGAAGAAGCGCAAGCAGGATGACAACAATTCATCTGCTGTCCAAGCCAAGTTCAAGGCATCACAAAGAGCATATAGCAGGAAACAAAAAGGATCTCATTCCCTTAGGATATGGAAGTCAAAACACCAGCAGTTTGACTCATATGTGGACAGGGGCAACCATGGCATTGGCTGCCTCTTCAGTGGACATTGGCCCAGAGGCATAAGAGGTCTGCAGAACAAGGGATACTATGGCCCCTTCTCAGATAGAAGGCAACCGTATCCCTGAAGGGTTGCCCAATTGCTGCACTCTGGAAGCAGTCATCGGGGGGTGAGCGTCTGTCCTTCTACCCTTCTGCATGGCAGGCTATCACTTAGGACAAGTGGGTGAGAGGGATTATATCCAGAGGCTACTGCATTCCATTTTCCCCACCTGCAGCCCCAGCCCACAAGGCCACTACCGGACATCCCACCCCAGCAGGTAAAAGCAGGTCACCGTAAAGATTCTCTCTCTGTTAGACTGAAGAGCCATCCAAGACGTCCTGCCAGACCAGACAGGGTCAGGGTTTTATTCAAGATTATTTTTGGTTCCGAAGATAAATCAGGACCACAAACCTATTTTGCATCTATGCCTTCTAAATGGATTTGTTCAAAAGATGGTCACTGTGCAATCAATTCCTCCCTACCTCAGGGAGATTGAGTACATGTGCTT
This sequence comes from Protopterus annectens, assembly GCF_019279795.1. Lineage (NCBI taxonomy): Eukaryota > Metazoa > Chordata > Ceratodontiformes > Protopteridae > Protopterus > Protopterus annectens. The sequence continues at coordinate 598,384,431 of NC_056741.1, read as the reverse complement.
GATAAATCTCCAAGACATATACCTTCATATCAAGATTGCAAAGGAGTCAAGGAGATTTCTTGTTTCCGAGTAGGAACCAGTCATTATCAGTTCAGGGTCCTGCCATTTGGTCTCACCATGGTCCCCAGAGTACTCACCAAATGCATGGCCATTGTAGCAGTTGACCTACAACTTTGAGAGAGCAGGATTTTCCTATACCCGAACAATTGTCTCTTAGCTTCCCATTTAATCAAGCCAAGAGTTATCTTTTCAACCTTTGCTCCTTGTAGGGGATAACAGTCAACCTGCAGCACTCAAACCTGATTCTTTCTCAGGTCATCACTTTCATAGGCTACAGTCTGGGTACTATACAATGTAAAGTCACCCTCTCAACAAAAAGGATGCATTTGCTGAAGGAGACTGTTCATTCCCTTCTTCTCAACCATACTCCTCCTGCAGCTCTGGCACTAAGGCATTGGGTCTCATGGTTTCATCTTTTCTAATGGTTCACTTTATTTTTACATTAGAATTCTACAGTGGTTGTTGCAAGCTCAGTGGAATCAGTATCGTCATCCTCTTTCCAAAACCATCCTCATTATGGATTCTTTAAGCTCTCATCTGAGATGGTGGCTCAAGTCTCCACTTGTATCCCAGGGAAAACCATTTAACACTCGCTCCAGGGGCTACGGTGACCATGGATGTGACCTCCTTGAGGTGGAAGACTTTTATGACGGGAGGCTAGTCCAAGTCATTGGTCCAGCTTAGAGACTTCTCTTCACATAAATATACTGGAATTGAGGGTGATCCTCTTGGTGTTGAAGAAACTTCAGGCGCACCTCCCCTAAGGTGAGATCTCTATCCAAACAGACATGACTGTGGCTTGGTACATCAACAAGCAGGGATGAACCAGATCCTATCCACTATGTCTGGAATCAGTGATGGTATGGTAGTGGCCGATGGCCAACAACTGCTTTCTTGTTGATACAGATATCCCCGGAGGTCTTTCTCGTGTCCCTCTTCTCATCCAAACAAATCTGGTTCCCTCTTCTGAAGCCTTTATGACTTCTGGATCCCATCCCAAATCTAGTGACTCACCCTCACCCAGACACCAAGAATGTAAGGTTAACTGCAGGATTTCTTCAGTCCTGATGATGGCCAGACAACTTCATCTCACTGATGAAGTGCTCAAGATTCTTATGGCTTCCCAGAAGGATTCCACAAGAAGGATCTACCACAGTAAATGGAAGCAATTTGCTCTATGGGTTAATAGTCAAGATATTTACCCCTTTTGTGCATCGCTACCTGAAATTCTTCTATTTCTATAGTCTATTTTTCAAGCAAGTGCCAGCATTTCCTCTATCAAGATACAACTGATAGCTAGTTCTAGTTGTCATTTTGGGTTAGAGGACCATTTTTTGGCCTCTTACAAGTTATGCAGTGTCTTCATTAAAGTAATCTTTCTCCTTAGTCCTCCCATCAAAGACTCCCTGTACCACCATGGGATCTTAATATTGTGTTGGAAGCTGTAACCAAGGCCCCATCCAAGCCAGCTTCCACAGCACAGTTTAAGTTTCTGTCCTGAAAGCACTTTTTTGGTGTCCATTACTTCATCCAGGAGAATAGCAGAGCAAGTAGGCTTTATCTTCTCCTCTCTACATCAGCTTTCATACAGACAGCATGCATGTCAGGGCAAATCCTTCCTTTATTCCAAAAGTAGCAACAGAGTCAAATTTATCTCATTTTATTCATTTGCCAGTTTTCTTGCCAAATTACTCAGATAAATGAGAAAACATTTTACGTGCCCTAGACATGCACAGACAGTCATGTTTTTACATTCACAGAACTAATCCTTTCAGAAAAGATGCTCATCTTTTCATTTAGTTTGCCTCAGTCAGACAGGGCCAAAAGGTTTCCAAGATCATCTTCTCCAGTTTGTTGTCTGATTGTATTTCCTTCATCTATACTGATCAGAAAAAGACCTTGCCGAGTTAATCCAGGGCCCATTCTACTAGTGGTGTAGCTATGTCCACAGCCTTATTTGGAGCCTCTTTGATTAGTGAGATCAGTGATGCTGCTACCTGGTCCTCTGTGCATACCTTTATTAACTATTATATGTTGGACTGCCTCTCCAGAGCCCAGGCTTCCGTTGACATCATTCTTAAAGGACTCCTGTCATGAGTCAACCAAGAAAGTTTTGTAGCTGGGGATTCTGACCCATGCAGCAGATCCAATGGACTGAATGAATAGGATATGAAATTTATGTACTTAACATAAGGGTAGCTTCTTTCATTCATGTCCATCTGATATGACAAACCCTCCCGCTGTCATCTCATGTCCTTCTCCTGTAGGACCTGCAGGATTGGCCTTTTTCAACTGTGGTGTTCCTAAGCTGTGGTTTCAAAATTGTTGTTCCTCTCCTTATTCTCAGGCCTCAGTCAAGATCTGAGGTATCTTAAGGAACTGATGTATTATGGGAAAGAAAAGGATTAAAGAGGCTTAAAGGTGGATCACTGATGTTGCTGGATCCGATATAATGAGCTGCTCCTAGGACCCATATGTCATATCAGACGGACATGTATGAAAGGATCCAGCATTATGGTAAGTACATAACTTTCACATTCTGAATGTGACCTTTAGGTTAACTATGCAGGATAAGAGATTATATTTTTTATAATATTAATTTTCTCAATGGTTCAAAAAGTAACTCAGATGGATATAAAAGTTTGCATTGCATTTACCAAAAAGAGTAGGGGTACTTTATTAAAAATTACAGTGTACATCATCTTATAAAACATTTATAAATAGTACAATAAATAATCAATAAAATATAAATAAAATGAACTACACATCTCTCTAACCCTCCCATCGTCTTTCCACAAGCACACTGCAAGCTGTCTCACTTATTTAACAACTCGTACCTTGCTGTCCACATACACCTTTTTCAAGAAAAATAACATTCACATTACTCATACTCTTTTAAATAAAGCATTCACATTACTTGATATTCTTCTTATCGCTGTCTCTATTTGAAATCGTGTAACTTTTCAATTTTCTTTCCTTTCCTCTTCCATAGTTTTTGTTGCTTTCCAGAATTTTACTCATCTACTACACCGTATGAAAAATTCTCCGTTAGTTGCTGATCTCTTCACATGATGCATCCTTTCTTGTTGCTGCTTATATAACATTATTCCTTTATCAGGTAGTATTTTGAGGTAAATTAAAAAATATACATCTTTTTAAATTTTACCAATTTTATTGGGCACAATATAATAAAACAGTAAACATGTTTATTTTGTATGTTACCCCTTCCAGACACATTTGTGTTCCATTTATGTTCTATATATGCATTTTTCATTTAATGTACTACACGCTTAATGAAAATCCGCTTTTGGATAACAGCTCTTTCATACTTAACAGCTGTGAGTATAAGTATGATGTATAGATTACCCTTGGTGTAACTTTTATAGACATGCCACTGTCGACAATGATGTTAATAGCTATACAATTTTAATTTTGCTTAAACAGTGTATCATCAGAAGCCTCTTATGTATTTTCTAAGTTTTTTTGTACTGGCTCTTAAGATTGTATGAAATTTTGGTCCTACTGGAGTCCTTGAACTCCAGTATATTAATTGATGCAAATTATAGATTGCTGATTTTATATATATAGATCGTTAGTTGTAACTGTTTTTAACTTTTAAACGTTGCATGCTACAACTGTTGTGAGTGTATTCTTGCATGAATTTCATTTTTTGTACATAACACACGTCACTGTTTGGGGAGGTCCATTAGTGAACCCAAGTGACACAGTAGAGCGCATTTACGCCTCAGAAAGATTTAAATACCTGGCGTTCACTGTTTGTCAGTTTCTCTGATGAAGCTACTGTTTAACAGTAGCGAAAACGTACGTTTCTTTTAAAAAAATTAATTTACGTTCAGGATACTATTACTCTTCTTTGGATACCCTGCGTGCTTTTGTTGGATTTACCTGTTAACTTCTTTGACTTCTTTTGTTTCTCACATTTTACTGGTTTGTAAAATGGAAGAATGGCAGCTGCATTTAAACAATCGGGCTCATGCCACTTGATACAGCCCATTTGTGAGGAGTTATAATTAATAGGGAAACAATAGTTGCCTCAAGAAATTGAGGGGAGCAGGTGATATTTGGGAGTACTTCCAGTCAGGGCATGAATCAAACAATAGAAATGTTGGGAAATAAGTTTGCCTGATAATACTTCTTGACATTGTATTGCAAGTTGAATGGATAAAAAAGTTTTGGTAGACTCCACAGTGATATCATGGGAAATAGAATGTGCATCGTAAGTACATAGAGGCAAGCAAGAAAGTATTGCATGATTGAAATAGACAAGGAGCATCAAGGGAAGGGGGTTAAAGTTTTTATGTGAAAGTTATAAAATCAGAAAGGCTGATTTAAGAGGTGAAAGGATAATAAAAAAGATTCTGGGATGAAATCACTAGTGAGAAATTTAACAAGAGATACTGGCGGAGTAGATTGCTCAGCGTCTTAAGGCAAAGAAATTGCAAAGACCTGTGAAATGCAAACAATATGCTGAAGCTAGGCTGAACAGGGAGCTTAGCTTCCACCTTGGAAGCAATACTAACACTTGGTTTCTCAGAAAAAGATAATTTCAGTAAGGTTGAGCAGCAGTAAGTGGTTGTAAAATGGTTTATTCAAATTTGCAGTCTTCAGATTTAATAAAAATGAACCTGTTTGCCCAACATTATAAGTACTCTCCACGAAAACAGACTAGGCAGCCAGAAAGTGAACTTGTACATGTCCATGCAAAATCAAGAAAGACTTAAGTGGATTTTATACATAAGTTAAGAAGCAAGTTATGAAGAAGAGGTGAGAGGGGAAGGAGAGAATGGAATAACCCAAGACATAACATAAATGATGAATGTAAATGGCCTAACAAATCTGGTAAAAAAGAGCAGGATCTTCTGCACAGTGAGGAAAGAAGAGGCAGATATGTCACCCCTTTAAAAAAAACTTGAAAAGATAGCTAGTAAGGGCTATAAAGTTTTGGCATATTCTAGTTTCAAGGGTGCCAGATGCAGGGGAACATAAACAAAAAGTGGTTTCCATTTAGGCTAATGAGGAAACGTGAAGACAAACAAGGCAGATACACTGCAGTGAAACAGGAATACTACAACCATATGGTCACTATAGTGGCAATTTACATCCACCCAAGATGTTCATTATTTCCACTGCCTTATTGGTATTTTGGGTTATCTGCCAGGGTAACCCAGTACTGACCAACTTTCAAAAGCTCAGACTCCTCCATCTCTCTTCCTGTGACAGCAGCTTGGTTGAGCATATCCTGATATGGAAGCCATCAGCTGTAACAGGAAGTGAGTGTTCGAACTTTTTCTGCCATCCAAAGATGAAAGCCTCTTCACAGGGTCAAGTGCTAATGTTTCTGGCTTACTGCTCAGATAAGCCCCATTTGGGGACCCCCTTCCTCTCATTTTATTATTGGATTTATTATTCTATGTTCATGTTTATTTAAAATATTTATTTTAATGTTTTATTTCTGTCAGTGTTTACAGCAGTTGCTGTGGGAATTTCTGCTTGTAGCAGTATTTATTTGGCTTATATCTTTGACGATTGCTTCTTTTTACTGTTTTTGAGGAAACATCACTTCTCTCAGAAGTGCAGTGTATATGTGTGCAGTTACACTAAGGGCTGTCAAATGCAGTCATTGGTCTTTGATGCTATTACTCTGCTTTTTGTTCATCTTTAGATATGAAAATATTGCAGAACTTGAATTTTTCAATATTTATACAGTAGCTACTATAAGTATGACTCTGCTATATGCATTTGTAACATTGGTACACAATTTTACCTCAGATGAAGTTATTTGAAAGTACTGTGGAGATTTTACCTCTCTGACAAGAAAATATAGTTTAACTTGCTATTAAACATTGTTTATGACAGTTAAATGTGGATAAAGTGTGTGGTGTTTGGTGTTTGGACTTCTTGTACTGGAAATCCTTCAGTTTTATAGCTCCATAGGTACGTTTTAGACAATCGGTCTGCAGATCATTTCAAACCTAGCCCAAAAAAAAAAAACTATTCAAAATTTCCATTTAACCCCAAGGAGGGCACAACAAGATAGAGAGAATTTGGGGCTGCCCATTCAGTTGTCTAGATTTACCTTGAAGGTGGCAAGGGTGCTACTCTGCTTGTCATGTAGTGGATGTTTGTTCCAGAGATGAGGGATATGAATCTATCACACTAATGTGTCTTATTTATCTGCTGATAAAAATTTTATTTCTTTAACTGAGTATTTGTATTTAATGCATCATTAATTCTGCAAAGAAATCAAATAGGGTTGGATCTTTCGTGCCACGAAAGGCTAGATATTAATTTTCCATGGCAGAGTCTGTAACAGACTGAGTAAAGATAAAGGGCTGCCAGTCTTCTAATAACTAAGATTTCTGAGTCCACCGAGATTTTTAGTTATGAATCTTTGAGGTCTCTCAGGTTGTGTGACGTTAGATAAATGCATGCCAAAATGTGCATTATATTCAATAGTTGGTCTGATAAGATATGTGTAAAGGGGAATTAAAGACTTCTTTGGATCTAAGGGAGATGCCTTTGGAAATTAGATGAGCCAGATAAAAGCTATTCCAAACTACTGTGGAGACACGATGGTCAAATGATAAGGAGTCATCAACAAGAGTACCAAGATCTCTTACAACATTGTTTGATAAGAGGGATGCATGTCCTATACAGTAAGTGATACTGTTTTGTTTACCTGAATGAACTATGCTACATTTTTTACATTTAATTTGAGACCATTTGCACTAGTTGTTAACATGGTCTAAGCTGTGCTGGAGCAGTTGTGAGACTGTTGAAGACTGAACAGAAACACCCAGTTTACAGTCATCTTCAAAATTAGTTAACCACAGGCCAGACGTACTGGTCTGAAGGTCTGAAAAAATTATGCCAAACAGGAGATGGCCCAAAATTGAAGCTCTGTGGTACACCACTGCTAGCTGTTTTGCTTTCAGAAGTGTCACTTGCTATTCTAACCACATGGGTTCTGTCAGGAAACCAGTTAGCTATCCATCTCTCAATATAGAGATGTATATTCAGATTTACAAGTCTATCAAAAATGTTTGCCTGTATCAGAGGCCTTGTCCGGGTCTAGATATGGTGTATGCACTGCATAACCACTATCCACTGCTTCAGTTAAAAAAAAATGAGGTTAAAGAGGCAGGACCTTTCTTTGATAAAGCCAAACTGATGAGGGCCCAGGGTTCAGAAATTTTCAATGTCCGGCCACCATCATGTAATGGCAATACAGTAGCTGTTGTCCAGACATCTGGAATGTAACCAGTGGAGACACTTAAAGAGTTTAAGTAGGGGTTCAGAGAGGCCATATTTGGCACTGATAATCAGGAAATCTAGTATGTTTTCAGGGCCTGTGGATGAAACATTCTTAGTTTTTGAAAGGGTTGAGAGAACGTGTTCCATAGTAATTAAAGGGGTTGGCTGAAATTGTGGAACCTGTGGGATAACTATAACTATGGGTGTAGTAAAATTTGCAGTAAATTTGTTAGCTAGGACATTAGCTATTTCCTTTGGGTTAAATTGTAGTATTATTGTGGGCTAGTTCTGAATACCGTTGAGTGTTATAGCAATAACCCACGCCTGGGTGTGGGTAATGCTAAATTTACCCACGGTTGGCGTGGTTTGGTCCCGAGGTAAGCCCGAGGGACCAAACAGCCAACCGCGGGTAAATTTAGCATTACCCACACCCAGAAGTGGTTATTGCTATTATACATGACATTATTCAAGAAAAGAAACTATTACTTTTCTTAAATAATGGCATAGTATAATGCCTGTTTACTGCCCTTCCGCAGATGTCTGGCATCCGCGGCAATTCTGATGTACTGCGTGCCTGCGCAGTACATCAGAGTTGTAAAGCAACGGAGAAAGCAAGATCTCCGTTGCTTTTTAGTGTTCGCTATTTTAAATGAGTTTAACATGGAGAGACAGTTTTAAAATAAGCAACGGACATCTCCGTTGCTTATTTTAAAACTGTCTCGCTATGTTAAACTCATTTAACATAGCGAGACTCTAAAAAAGCAACGGAGATCTTGCTTTCTCCGTTGTTAAACACTGTCTCGCTATGTTAAATGGGTTTAACATATGAGACAGCTTTAAAATAAGCAACGGAGATCTCCGTTGCTTATTTTAAAGCTGTCTCGCTATGTTAAACCCATTTAACATAGCGAGACAGTGTTTTAAAAAAACGAGTTGTGCTAATGGAAAAAAGTCCGGGCGACCGGACCTTTTTCCATTAGTATAACTCGATTTACAACGGGCACGCTGGCCAATCAGCGTGCACGTTTTTGGGGGGTCATGGTATAATAGCTCTTAACTTCCTGGAATAGTTAAAGAAAGAGCTGAGGTTATTTTGGGGTTTTGTGGCTATTTTAAGTTCATACTCTGCTTTGAGCTTCCTAATGATTCCCTTAAGCCCTTTTTTCATTGACTTGTAAGCATTAAGCAACTTCTTTATCTCCCTTGTTTTAAACCTTTATTGGTTTATCATTTGTGACACAGACAAACTTATATTTTTATAAAAATAATCAAACCATATTAACAAGTTTACATTTACAAACATTATACATCACATATATTATTCTATAAAAATATAATCAAACCAGCGTTCCTGTCTTCTCTTAAACCTCATTCCTCTTCCAAAACATTTTTCTGCATGTATTCCCACAATTTCCACTTTTTTTCTATGTAATTTACTCCTACCCTTTTATAAAGATCCCACTTGTTCTGTTATCTCTTTTACAGTATTCACTACTTCAAGTATGGGTGGTTTAGACTTTGATTTTCTTTTTCTAGTAATTTCTTTTTTTGGCAGCCACCAGAATTAAACTTACTTTGTGTAGGTAATTCAGATCCTATATCACAGCTCAAAAAAAAAATGTCCTTAGTTAGAGTCATTTTCTCGCCCAGTATTCCTGAAATAGAACTCTGTAGGGAAATAAGCAGCTTCTTTCTCTTGTTATACACTTTATGGGTTTGTTTTTAAACTTCTGATCATATTTGTTGCAGATAGAGATTGCCTTATCAATACAAAACTATTTATTGGGAGTAGAAGTCAGAGGTATAGGTAGCAACTTTATCAATAGGATTCTTCTAAACAGGATTACAGCAGAATTGAAGTAATCAAGCAACTGATGGAGGTTTACTTTTGAGAAGTCCCTAAACACAGAGATATTTACAGGGGAAATATCAGATGTTATGTAGTCCAATCTCACCTACATTCTTACCCGTGGGTTCAGAGCCAAATATCGGCTCTGACTCGGCCAAACTTTTCTAGCTCAAAGTCTTTCTATTGGCTGGGCTAAGATGGTATCCCATGCTGCATTGCTGTATATCCCCAGATCTCATTTGCCGCTCGTGTAGCTCGGACGTGGTCTCGCTCTTGGCTGTGGCTAAGTACCTTTTTTCTTCTTCTTGAGAGAATTTATTACAAACAAAAAGCTATTTTAATAGCTATTCCTAGTTTGGTGTTATTTGTGAAAAAATTTCGGTGTGTATGTGATTGTTTCTGTGGTATCCCACTAGCTGTTCCAACGGGCTAGGCCCGTTTCAGTTAGAGGACCTAGTCTGTCCCCTTGCTTCCCTGTGTACTAACTTCTGGTCTAAAACCGTTTAAATTAGAGGTTTTAGTCATAGTCCCCTTTGTGTGTGTATCAGAGGATTGTTTTGTTAGAGTTTGTTAGTGGTAGTTTTTTCCCCGCGCTCAGTGTGGTGTAGTCTGTGACTGTTTTTCTCCAGTCGGTTCAGTACCTGTGATTTTTTTGTCTTGGTCATTGTTGGTAATTTCTTAAGATGTCTAAAGATTCTAAGGAGCACAAGCCCTCAGGCTTCAAGAAATGCTCAAAGTGTGGCTATAAAATGTCCATTACCGATGGACATTCGGTATGTGTTTATTGTCTGGGAGCAATCCATCTGCAGGAGTCTTGCAGCTTCTGCCATGCATTTAGTCCTAGGGTAATTCAGGAAAGAAAGAATAAGTTAATTCTGAAGGGACTTCTGAAACCCTCATTCGAAGAGGGTCTGGAATCTGCTTCCAGCTCTAAACCTAGAGCCATTAAATCGAAAAAGAGGTCTCTGGCTCCTTCACTCTCCTCGGAGCCACCGGAGAAAGTAGCTAAATTAGCTTCGACATCCTCGGCTCCACTGTCCTCGGGGCTGCAGGAAGTGTCGGTGATGATGGAACCGGCGTCCACTCCAATTATATTGGAACCTATTCAGAGCCAATCGCCTATTATTAGGCAAGTATCGACTGAGAGGAGATCTCGATCTCCCTCCCTGGCCTCCAAATCCTCCAGGACTCTATTGGATGTGGACATCGATAGGGTGGTGGAGAGACGTCTTCAGTCACCGGTTTTGGCTAAATTGTTCTCAGCTCTGTCCCATTCGGCTCAGGAACCCATCCTGCAAACTACTTCGATACTTCTTCCTACGAGTGCATCCCAGCCTTCAGAGCCGGAGTGCCTGGCTTATTGGTGTCGTCGTCAGCTCTGACCCTGTCGGCGCCGTCCACAGGATTCAGGACTCGGGATTCTTCAGTCAAACCCGAGGGAGAGGCTTCGGGACATCTCTCGGTTCCTAGTCTCCCTCTCGGTGCTTCGGCACGGGGAACCCCGACTCCTGTCGTGGCCTCGGAGGCTGGTCGCTCTTCGGATTCAGGGGGGCCAGCCTTTGAGGCCATGCAGAGTGCGCTGGCCAGATCGTCAGCGACATCATGCGGGTCGGTCATTCTGTCCCCTACCACTCTGGTGTGGGTCTCTGATAACCACCTATCTTTAGACAGCAGAGCCACAAGGCCTCAGGGTACCCCCATTAGTTGTCCCCAAGTTTCTGAGGGCCCCTCAGAGTGTTTGCCTGAGGAGACCCCTAGAAAGAAAACGTGCAAGAGGAAGCACATAGACTCCCAGGATGAGTCTCTCACCTCAGATACTGACCTCGAGGAAGAGGAGGGGTCTCCCAAGTCATCCTCTGAGGATGTTTCTTTCTCTGACATCCTAGAGATATTGAAACAAAGAGGTGACTGGCCGTCCAAAGCCCCCTCTGAGGAGGAGTCGGTCTTCCTGAAGGCCTTCAGTGCTCAGCCCTCCGCCTCCTGGGTGTCCCCACCCTTCGACGAGCTCCTGGATTTGATTTGTCAGAGGGTGTGGGAGAACCCTGGTTCTGTGGAACCAGTCCCCAGGAGACCCAATAAATTTCTGTCTGCTCCCCCGGTTAAGGAATTTTTGTCCAAGGGAGTCCCTGTGGATGCCATGGTGGTGGCAGCTGCCACCCATAAGCAATTAGACGAGACTTCTTCCACCGTCCATCCTCCTAACAAGGAGTCTAGGACCATGGACCGGTACGGGAAGTGTACCCTCTCTTCAGCGACCTTTACCTTACGGTCGCTGAACTACTTATCTCACTTTACATGGCTCCAGAGAGATCTCCTCAAGGAGCTTGTAGATACTGTCACGGGTAACGTTTCTGAGGCGGTGGCCCAGACGGTTAACGCCCAGATGTCTACCCTCACTTCCATCGTTAACTCCTCTATGAGGCTGATTTCATATGCAGCCGAGGGAGCGAGTAGGGCAGCAAGCTCTGGAGTCACCCTTAGGAGGCAGGCCTGGATGCACCTTTGTCATTCCACGGAGGTTTTCAAGTCTTCATTCACCGACACCCACTTTGATGGTTCCCCTTTGTTCGGAACCAAGGTGAAAGACACCCTCACCAGGTGCGAGCAGGAGGGAAAAACTCTGTCTGCTGTAGGGGTCCATTTTTCCCTTCCCTCTAGGCCTTATCCCAAGACCCAGAGGGGTGGAAAAATGTGGTTCAAAAAATCACAGAGGTTTTTTCCCGGTGCACAAGGTGAGCCCCCCTCCAGAGGCAGAGGGGGGGGGGTTATTCAGGAAGACGCCGCCCTAGAGGCAGAGGAGGCCCCTGCCACTCGGGAGACTGCAATTCCTTTCACGGTTCTCCCTACCGTCGCTACTGATGGGAGGCCCAACTGTGCGTTTCCGGAGCCAGCCGGGGGTCGAATATCGTTATACCCGGAGGCCTAGCAAGACATCACCCAGGACCAATGGGTTTTATGAATAATTTCTGGAGGTTATGTCATCCCTTTTTCGTCAGACCCCCCTCCAGTCAGGAAAATCCCGGACGTTCCACCCAGTCAAAGGGATTACGCGGCTTCAGAGGTTTCAAAGGTGCTAGAAAAAGGAGCCATCCAGCATGTTCCCTCAGACCAGATCAGATTAGGGACTTACTCAAGATTCTTTTTGGTGCCGAAAAGAACAGGGGACCTGAGACCCATATTGGATCTCAGCCGATTGAACAACCATGTACAAAAGTCCAAGTTCCGTATGGTCACATTGCAGTCGATTCTCCCATTGTTGGGAAAGGAAGTATGGATGTGCTCCATCGACCTCAAGGATGCTTACTACCATATCAAAAAGGACAGGGCATCCAGGAGTCGCCTACGCTTCCGGCTGGGAGCTAGTCATTTTCAGTTTCGAGCCTTGTCCTTTGGTCTCACCACAGCCCCCAGGGTGTTCACTAAATGTATGGCGGTGGTGATGGCTCACTTGAGACGTCAAGGATTCCAGGTGTTTCCTTATCTGGACGACTGGCTCCTCACTGCCACCACCAGGCATCTACTAATTCAGACCAGGGATGCCACTATAACTCTCTGTCAACAGTTTGGCATAACATTGAACTGGGAAAAATCTGCCTTGTTGACCTCACAGCATGTCACTTTTATAGGTGCAGAACTAGACACCATTCAAATGCAGGCGTTTCTACCACAGGAAAGAATCAGACTCCTACAGCAACAAGTTCACGCCCTGTTTCCTCTGAGAAGAGCGAAGGCAAGATGGGTTCTCCAACTCCTGGGGACTATGGCTGCGACAATTATGTTAGTCCCTCTAGCAAGATTATATATGAGGCTCCTTCAGTGGCTCCTCTTTGCTCAGTGGTCTCTCCAAAGGCTTCCACTTTCTCACCCTATTTTACTCACGGACAGGTTCAAACAGGATCTCAGTTGGTGGCTTTGCACCAACAATCTGGACACAGGAAAACCCTTCATTCCACCGCCCCCGATTGCCACGGTGACCACGGATGCCTCCCAGATGGGTTGGGGGGGCATTATCTAGGCAGGACAGTCCAAGGCACGTGGCAAGAGCATGAGGTACATTTGCATATCAACGTGCTGGAGATGAGAGCTGTGCTACTTCTGTTGCAGGCACTTCAGAGCTTTCTCCCTCTCGGGACTATTGCAATCCACTCGGACAATATGTCAAGTGGTGTGGTATCTGAACAGGCAGGGAGGAACCAAGTCATATCTCCCGTGCAGAGAGGCCATGCGAGTGTGGCAGTGGGCAGTGTCTTCCCAACGTTTTCTGGTGGCAACGCACATTCCGGGGAATTCCAGCGTGATCGCAGACAGGCTAAGCAGAGCTATTCTGATGCCTTACGAGTGGTCCCTGAACCGTGTAGTTGCGGAACGGATCTTCCGCAGATGGGGACAGCCTTGCTGCGACCTTTTTGCCAGCCCTCTCAATGCCAAATGCAGCAGCTACTTCACATTGATCCCCCCTCAGGGGGAGTCACCCAGGGACGCTCTAGTCCACGATTGGCCCTCTGGTCTACTATATGCTTTTCCTCCGGTCCCCTTGCTCTATCAACGGTGATTTAGAAGGCACAATCCTTGGGAAGCAGAATGATCCTGATTGCCCCACACTGGCCTCGTCAGGTTTGGTTCCCCTTTCTCCATTCCTACATCGTGGACGCGCCTTGGATTCTGGACCCACAACCAGATTTACTGACACATGTCAGGGCAGCTCCATCCCTCTCTGAGGACCCTCTGGTTGACAGCCTGGCTACTCCACTTCCGTCATTAGTTAGGCTTCATCATTTTTCGCCGGAGGTAGTTCATATTTTATCTTTCTCTCATAAGCCCTCTAGTAAGAAGATTTATTCCAGCAAATGGAAGAGATTTTCAATCTGGGCTCATACCCAAGGGATTGACCCCTTACACAGCTCCAATTGCATCTGTTTTGGAGTTCTTGTCTATGCTTTCTTGCCAGGGCTCAGCATCCACCACCATAAAAGTCCAATTGGCGGCGATTTCTAACTTTCATGTCACTAATGAGCCTAATCTGATGGCTCACAGGCTCTGTAAGGCTTTCCTGAGGGGCACTCTGTTACTCCGTCCTCCTGTTTCGGAGCTTATCATGCCTTGGGATTTAAACTTTGTTCTACCGGCTCTTACTTCACCACCCTTTGAACCTGCAGCTACTTGTGATTTAAAATACTTGACCTGGAAGATAGCCATCACATCAGCCAGATGCATTTCAGAGATTCAAGCTCTTTCTATGAAACCCCCCCATACTTGATTTTTCATAAGGACAAGGTTTCTCTCAGGCCGAACCCTTCCTTTCTTCCCAAAGTGGCATCTATCAGTAATCTTAATCAATCTATTGAGTTGCCAGTGTTTTTTCCCCAGTTCTCAAACAAGGCAGAATTTAAATTTCATCAATTGGATGTACACAGACAATTACGTTTTTATCTGCACAGAACCAAAGATCTCAGAAAATCTGATCAGTTGTTTGTTTCCTTTTCAGAAAACAGAATTGGGTCTCCTGTCTCCAAAATCACTCTGTCCAGGTGGATATCCAGTTGCATCTCTTTCATTTATTCCTCAGGGGGTAAAGATCTACCGTTCCAGTGAAGGTGTGAAGGTTCACTCCACTCGGTCTGTATCTACATCTGCAGCCTATCAGGCCAGATTGTCAATGGATGATATTTGTGCTGCGGCTACTTGGGCATCTCCTCACACTTTTGTTACTCATTACAAGTTGGGCGTGGTATCTAGGGGCAGGTCTTCCTTTGGTTCCACAGTGCCCAGGAGTATTTTCCACTGAGCCTCCCAGGATTTAGGTGCTTGGGACGCTGTCCCACGGGTAAGAATGTAGGCGAGATTGGACTACATAACATCAAGAAGTTATGTACTCACCATAACGTTCGATGTATGTAGTCCATCTCGCCTCACATTCTTACTTACCCCCCACCTTCCCCCTTCCTGGAGGATCTGGAGGTTAGGACTGGTTTTCAGAGCTCCCTTCACTCTTGGTTTGTTCTTCCTTTCCTTGGGTGTTGTTATGCATGGAGTATGAGTGTTGGTGTTCGCAGCAAACTAGATCTGGGGATAAAGAGCAATGCAGCATGGGATACCATCTTAGCCCAGCCAATAGAAAGACTTCGAGCTAGAAACGTTTGGCCGAGTCAGAGCCGATATTCGGCTCCGAACCCACGGGTAAGAATGTGAGGCGAGATGGACTACATACATCGAACATTATGGTGAGTACATAACTTCTTGTTTTAAAGGAAAAGGTCACTAAATTATGGTCTTATTTAACAAGAATATGATACTTGTGGTGCTGTACAAGAAGTGGACTTATTTGTGAGGTCAAGATCCACGATATTGGGGCCCCTAATAGGATGGGTTGTGAAAGAGAGTTATGGAGAGTTAAAGCACCCTCTGGAAAAAGGTCTTGGTTTAATGTGAATATCAGCTAATGTGAAGGGGACATAGAGGGTGGTTCTGTAGCTAGCTGTGAAGTGGTAATTAGTTTTGTTTAGTGTGATCTGGACTTCTTGGAGTTCACATGTAGTGTCTCAAGGAATCTGTCATTAGGAGATGATATTCTTGGCAAATAGTGGCCTACAACTGCCAGTGGGTCTGAAGACATGATGCGCATTGTACCCAGGCATCATGGTAGTGCTTTCATTGCTCTGAAACCATGTTTTGTAACTTTACATATATGAATGTGTTCAAGTTGCAGGAAAGCATCGCATTCAGGATTTTATTAATTTATTTTTTTGATTAAGACTCCTGCCATTGAGTAGAGCGACATTAATGTGTTCCAGATTAGAAGCTACCAGGTTGGAATGTCCATCAGATGGACTCTGCCTAAAAAAGGCACTATGGGGATAGCAAACATTTTAGCCAGAATGCGAAAGCCTTGGTAAAAGAGGTGAAGGTCATCCCTGGTAAAGTAGGAAGACTTGTCAGCCATCTCATCCCAAACTGACACATGCTGGATTCTATAGAAAGACACCAGCTACATAACCAATTATTAATGCCAATATCTTGTCTTTGAATGTCTACATAATTTTGGGTGATGGCAAAATATCAGTCAAGACCAGTGTCTTTCCTACCTCAGACACATGCTCATATCCTTCTGCATTTCCCCTGAGTAGAGTGTCTAAGGTCATTCACCCCCTTCCCATGGGACATTATTGCGTCATAATTATATTTGTCAGGATGGAAGGATCAAATTAACCTTGTTACATCCCAGATCCTGGCACCAGAAAGAAGCTGCCACCCTATTCTTATCCAGCCTGATGAACATGGTGTCCATATGCCTTACTGTAGCATCACTTATTAATAAAACTTTACCATGGTTTGATGCTGTCTCAACGGGCTGTAAGAACTTGGAGTCTGTACCTTTGTGACTCCTAGAGGTGTGTGTCTTCAGTGTGAGTGTGAAGGATGCAGGAGGTTGTGCTGCTGTTTCCTGAGGTTTCTTAGCCTTTAACCTGGGAAGCTTAGGCAATGTTCTATTAGCAGCCTCGGCATACGTTGGTGTAGTGGAAGTACTTTGTGCTGTATGTGTATATGTGCTGTGCTTACCGAATGTGTTCTAAGGTGAGAAGGTAGCCTGCAAGTTAAGTAAGTACTGACACCTCCCACATACCAAATCATTGTAACATTACAGGTGCATTTTCTGTAAGCATGAGGAAATTACAACACTACCTCAAAATACCTAATGTTATCAGGCTAGCTACAGAAAGGGAAACAGCTGACTAAGATGCCATACTGTCCGGTACAGATAAAGGGGTATAGTTTAGGTTTACAAGAGGATAACTGACTGAGCAAGAAAAAGTTGATAAACTAGGATATGGCTAAATGATAAAAGAATGAGCTGGGACTACTCCATTGTGCAAAAAAGAATTGTAAAAGTGACATACTGTGTAGGGTCAGTAAGAAAATCAGTCACAGTGGAGAATTCAGCTAAATAGCTGCACCCAACAGGCTGGTGTGGGCTCTACCTAGACAGTAAAAACAGTGAACAATGGTTAGTCTGCCTCAATGGATCTGGATGCAGTAACTGTAGTAGCTAGAGATTATCTAAATTAGTAGTTTCAAGTGCAGTAAACAGTGTAGCAGTCAGTCAAGCAATAGAGGTATACCAAAGGTAAACTTGTACGCTGTGTTGTGGTACTGTAGAGCAGTAACTTTAAATATATAACACAATAGTAATTAGAACAAACAGAACTTCCAATAATACCTTCTTCTTCTTCTTTTGGCTTTTCCCGGTCAGGGGTCGCCACAGCGGATCACCTGTCCGCTCATGATTGGCAATGGAGTTTTATGGCGTCGAGCTGCCAGCCTGGCGCCCAACCTTCCACAGAAGGCACACACACGCACACACTCACACCTAGGGCCAATTTAGAGTGTCCAATCCACCTACAGCATGTCTTTGGGATGTGGGAGGAAACCGGAGCACCCGGAGGAAACCCACGCAACCACAGGGAGGACATGCAGACTCCGCACAGAAGGCACCCAGCCGAGGATCAAACCAGAGAACCTCTTGCTGTGAGGCGTCAATGCTAACCGCTGCACCACTGTGGCCACCCAGAACTTCAACAATATCAATGGTTAAAAATTGCAGCCAGGTACTTAGATAATAAGTAAATTTGTTTTTATATACCTAGTAGTGACAGTACCAAAGCAACAAGGTGCAATTGTGCAGTGTTATTTAAACTTAATACCATTACAGTCAGCAAAAAAAAAAAAATGAACAGCAGGTACAATATGAATAAGGAGCAAAGTGCAATGTTGTTTAAACACAACCACAGAACAAAAGTGTTAATTTCAGCTGTGTGTTTACAAGAATTGCAGTTAATAAGAGAGAATGATTTCCCTGTATGAAATAAGGCAGTACAAAAATCAGTCATAGTAGTACAACAAGGTTATGAAAAGAAGGCACTGAAATTTTTATCATACAAAACAAAGATGAGATATTCCTTAACTGTTGTAGACTAGGCTCTCTTGTGTGATACCTAATAGGATGAAGACTGGCTCAAGCTGCAGAGCTTGCACAGTAGCTCGCCAGACTGAGCAAGCCTCCTGATATTTAAACCTTATAAGGCCCCACCCATGCAGAAGCCGGCCAATCAAAATGCAGTCAACGCGAGTATAGTAACTGCCCAGTAAGCACTCCAACCCCTCACCAGAACCTAAACACAGGTAGTTGTTGCATGGAAGCCTCTGTCTTCTTCAGACTCTGTCCAAAGAAGTTGATGAAGTCCTTGTACTACAGTGAATTTACAGGACCCCGGACAGAAAAGAGCTTTGTAGTAGTCTCCTTCTCTGCAGTCTTCTTGTCCTCAGCCCCATACCTCTCAACTGTCCAGATTTTCGCCTCATATTTTCAATCTGTTCCTCATAAAATTTGCAGTTTTCTGGCAAATCATTGAGGACTGAAGTCATTAAATAATACAAAATAATAGCAGATGTTTGAGTTTCAGACTTCATATCATTCAGAAAATACATAATGCAAAACCTGTTATTCTAACAACTTCCTAAGTTTATAGGAGTAATATTTAAAATCTGTCCCTATTTTTGGGCCTTTGACCCCCATTATTTCTAGCTTTGTCCAGATTTCTTGCACTGAAAGGTTGAGAGGTATGCTCAACACTAAACAGCCCTGAACTGAGCAAGCCTCCTGATATTTAAAGCTTGTAATGCTTCACTCCTGCAGAAGTCAGGCAATCAAAATGCAGCCAGTGCCTCTGCAGAAACTGGCCCAATCAAAACTAAGCACTTCAGTTCCTCACTGGAACCCAAATGCAGGTAGCTGTCATGGGGAAGCTTCTACCCCCACTAAAGACTGGAACAGTGCAGGCGTATTCCTAGAAAGCCAATGCAGTCCTTGTAGTGCAATGAATTTGTAGGAACCCAGATGGAAAATGGCTTTGTAGTCCTCTGTCAGTTGTAAAAGAACTTGAACACATTTCAAGCTATTGTTTATGATAATAGCACAGTTTAGTTGTGAGGGGACATATTTATTACTAAAAACTTTTAAGTGCTTATTCTGATACATTATCCAGTGCTATCATTTTATTAGTCTGGCTGGTGTTCTCTCCCCTGAGTGTAGTGGATCCTAACTATGGTACCTCCCCATGAAGTCAGGTTGAATATAAAAAGAATAAAACAAAGTAGAAATGTGCCTTAGCTTACTGTTAGTGACTCTGTCAGGGCCACTGCTTGGCCCGCAGACCACTTATCTTTTGCCCCATCTCCCTGTAGTATAGCTTTGCCTGCCACTATGGAATGTAGGTTAGACACATCCTTAGGAGCTGTTCAGATACCTGGCACAGGTATGGAAGAACCAAACCCTTTAGGTGCTGTAGTAGCCAGGCATAGGAGACCCATTGCCAGACATAATATTCTGTCCACAGATATTTTAAATAGTAGTGAAGTTCACAAGAAAAAGAAACAGAATCATCATTCAGTTGTTAATCAGATTATAGCTGTTTATAAGGTTGGTGTGGTTTCCTTGGCTGAAAGTGTTTTTCAGACAGCACTAATTCTGGTGATTGTGTTCCTCTACCTGGCTGTAGTACTAGTCTGACTAGAGACCTTTCTGTTGGTTCAGAGACTGTTGATGAGGAAAATGGTTATTTCCTAGATGACACTGAGTCCAGTCAGTCTGATTCATGGGAAGGTGAACCTGAGCTTAAGTCGTAACAAGTGTTCACTTTTCCTCAGATGATTGCTACATTTAGTGATTTTTTTTTTTACATTTTGTTTGGGAGGAATTGGAAACTACCCCAGAGCTAAGCAAGGATGTATGATTTTATGGAGGGGACTAGATGCCCAATTCTGTGACTATCCCCCTCTCACCACCCTTGAAAGATATTTGTAAAGCTTCCTGCAGGACAACAGTATCTACATTTAGCAGTCCCTAAAAAGGCTCAGAAAAATATATGGTCTCCTCTGATATGAGTGGTCTCTTTCTTTACTTGACTGCTGACTCAGCTGCAGCAAACTAGTTGCATGGTCAAATAAAAAGTCCTTGGCTAGATCTAATCCAAGCCCCCCCCAGATAAAGAGAAAAAATGGACAGATCATCAGATAAAGATGTCTCTCTCTCTCTAGTAACTTAGCCTGTAGATTGTGAAATTATCACGGCTATATTGGAAATTTATTTTACAGTGTGCATGCAATTTAGATGATATTGCTGCATCCTTATCTGAAGAGTAGAATCCTTGCATGAATGAAATTTATGACTTGATTCAGGTTTCAAAACATGCTTTGAGAGGTGTGCTTGAATGTTCAGATACAGTCTTGAGAAGTGCTGCTTTTTCTGTTGTATTAAGGTGGTATGCTTGGTTACGTGATCAGAACTTCTCTGATGATTTAAAAGCCGAAATGTTGAATGCGCCTCTTAAGTTCTGAATTTGTGCTTTGGCCATCTGTTACACAGATTCTCAGATAGTGGGATGATAGAGGCAAATTAATGCATGGGATATCTAGGATGTTTTATGTACCCAAGTTCTCCCCAAACAAGGCATCTTCCTTTAAGGGACAGAACAAACAAAAATCTCAGCCAAACAAAAGTTAGACTCAGGGTCCAAAAGGAAATGGCAGGAGGATAATTCTTTAAAACCAAACAAGCATGATTCTTTTCTGAAAAAAGATTAATCCCCTGCAAATGAATGACTGTGCTGAGTCACAGAGCACTCCTAACCCCTCCCTCCTGCCCGTACATCTCTTCTTCCTTCCCCAAGACTCTCCCTCAACCCTGCAATCAGGGTTCTGAGAGTAATTTGGAGATATGCAGTTGGCAGTGGATAAAAAATCCCTCCCCCTTTTAGGAGGATTTCCCCATAACTGCCAAACCAGACAGACCTGTGCCTGCGATACACAAAGGCAGGAGCGAACTTAGGTCAACTGGTGCCCTAGGCAAAAGAGCTCCACGGCACCCCCCACACCACCCGGTGCCCCCATCCTGGTCTACCTACACCAGATAAATACTGGAAAAGTGCTCCTGTTAGAGCAACGCCCTAGGCGGCCCCCTAGTAGGCCTATGCCTAAGGCCGGCTATGCACAAAGGCAAATAATTTTAATTGATTCTTTTTAGTACGAAAATGTAGCACTCCTGGAGACTTGTAGATTTGTCCTTTCTATACACCTTTGTAAAAGTTCCAAAATTCAAAATGCTGACCTTACAATTAGTCCTAGCATTACTTCCAGATGACTGTTTCATGGTGACTCTAGATCTCAAGGACACTTGTCATATTCCTGTTGCTCCCAATTTCATGAGATTTTCAAGATTTGCTGTGTCTGGATTACATTATCAGTTTTTCTGCATTACCCTTTACTGTCTGCACCTTGAATATTTACAAAGTGTCCAGCTCCAGTGGTTGTGTATAGCATAACTCTAGACATCCACATTTTTCCTTATTTAGACTTACTGATTTGTGCATATTCTGTATCCAGGTGCTTGGAGTCCTTTGACAAAGTTGCATCCCTCCTTTCCCACCTGAGCTTCAAATTGAACATTCAAAAGTCCTTCCTCACACCCTTTCAGTGAATTGTTGTTTTGGGATATTGGATAGACATAATAAAAAGGATGTCCTTTATGTCAGAAGACAAAGTTCTGACTTATCAGGGAATTTTCTTGGATTTCTCTCTTCTACATGTATCCTCAGCAAGAGGGTTCCTCAAAATTCTAGGCTTCATGACACCAGTGACCCTAGCACATGAGAAAAATTCAGTGGTACTTGAAGAATTGTTGGACCTAACACCTTCATCACTTGGATTTCCAGGTACTGGTACTGGAATTTGTGAAATAGGAACTGCAGTAATGTAAGGATCAACTCTCTATGAATCTAGATCTCCCTTTCTCTCATTAGACCCCAGTCCAATATGTCCAGATTGACTCTTTAGATTCTGTATGCGGAGCTTTGTCTGTGGGACTTCAAGTGCAAGGCTGTGGGGTCCCCAGTGCATGCCAAAGCACTTAAACATAAAATAGATGTTGACAGTGATTCATGCCTTAAACATTCTTCACCACTTGTGGATTCCAGGTCCTCTTCTATTGCTCCACTGACAAAACCACCATGATGGTTTTACCTGACCAAGCAAAGGGGTACAAGGTGATACTCTCTTTACCAGTTGGCAATCATGACCTTGCAGCTGGCTCTATTGCATTCCCTGACTCCTTTGGCCTAGTACATTCCATCAAAGCAAATCTCGGTAGCAGAAAGACTAAGCAAATCCTAAACAGGCACTCATAAGTGGAAGCTCCGTGTTGAGGTCTTCCAGGACTTGATCTAGACGTGGGGGACACCTCAAGTAGATCTGTTTTCCTCCTTTCAAAACACACAACTGAAACAATTCTGTTCATGATGTCCTTGCCGACATGCTTGGAAGACTGACACACTATAATTCCCATAGTCAGGATGTTCCTGTATGTATTTCCACCATTTCCATTGATTCCCAAAGTACTTCTAAAGATTCAGAAAGAATTATCAAAGATCATTGTGGTAACCCCTCTTGGCCAAGGGAAAGTTGGTTCTCCCTTTTAAAGGAATTGGTCAAGGACAACTACCACAAGCTTTCTCACAGACTGTATATGTTCACACAGCATCAGGGGTGAATAGTACATCCCAGCTTAACTTTTACAACTGACAGGCTCCATGATTCTATTTTGATACCATCAACTGGAAAATCTTACATTTCCAAGTGGAAGAGGTTTTCTAGGTGGTACATAGCCAATAACAGAGGTCCCAAAAGGGTTTCAAGCCCTCTGTTTTTTCAAATGTTTGTCTCAAGTTCTTAGAGATGGTTTGTCATATTTTTTTCTCAAAGTGCATTTTGCAAGAATCTCAGCTTGCCTGCCCATGGACTTCCCTTTTTCTTCTCGTTTTGTGTTTAAACAGTTTAAAAGGAGTGTTGCATGTGAGATTCCCTTAAAATCAAATTCCTCTTCCCTGGGATCTCAACTTTTGTTCTTGAAAAATTAACTTTACCTCCTTGTGAGCCTTCCTGTCGGAATAGATATGTGGTTCATTACTTGTAAGACTGTTTTACTCATTGCTCTAACATCTGCAAGGCTAGTCTCTGCGCTGCAAGCTGTCATGGTTGGCCAACCCTATCTGATTTTTCACAGGGATAGTGTCCTGTGATGCACTAATCCATCATTCATAGTATTTATTTATTTATTTATTTTTATTTATTTACATTTGATGACCAGGTAGTGTCTTGCTGGGCGAGAGGCCTGTTTTCAGCAGAGACTGGGGGAGAAAAGCTCCCAAGAGAAGTTCTAATAGTTAAAATACATAAAGTAGATTACAAAAATTAAAACAAGGACTGTAGTACAGTAGGCGATACAAAATTGTAAGCAAGGTTAAATACAGTAAAAGAGTTTGAGTGTGTAAAACAGTCATATTTTCAACTCAGAGACAGTAATAAACACATTGCATTACAGTAGAAGATTAAAAAAATCAATACAATATCTCAAGTCATTGACAGTCATAGTTTTTTGTGTAGGCAGAGAGCGATGTTGCTAAAAGTAGGTTAGGAGCAGAGAACAATCACAGAGTGGAGATGGAGGAGCAGATCAAGAAATTGCTTAGCAGGCAGAGGAGCTGCAGGAGCATAGCCAGTGATTTGAAAAATATTCTGTTAGGAGCTGTTTGAATTTTTGTGTCTCAGGGGTGGCTAGAAGGTGCTGTGGGAGAAAATTCCAGGTTTTTGCTGTATTATGAGAATATAATGAGTCACTATAAGAATTGTGGGTTTTGTTGACCTTGAGCAGTATTTTATCTGCTGATCTCAGTGAGGAAAGGTTAGAATAAGGCTGAACAAGGTCAGATAGGGCTGGGCAGTAGTCGGGCTTATGGGTAACAGAGTGGGCTACTATTGACTGGTTGAGGGTGAGTAAGTTAAGGGAGTTTGATCCAGTTGAGTTGATGTAGGGCAGTACAATTATGGGTTCTATGGGGAGATTTGCAGCAAATTTAGCTGTTTTAATGTAGCAGGATTTGATGTTATTTGTCTGATTTGCGAAGGTTTGTAAAAACTTGTGAGCAGTAGAGAAGGGTGGATAGGAGGTGAGGCCTAGCTGTGGTTATTCTGGCATGATTGGTTAGAAATAGTTTAGCTCTGTACAGTGCACCAAGTTTTATATGAACTTTTTTATTGTTAGAACAATATGTCTGTCAAATTTTAAGCTGCTGTCTAGGGTAACACCAAGGAGGTTAGTGTGTTCATCAGGTTTAATAATAGTGCCATTTGAGGCAAAGGTAGATGTGTTGGGGTGCTTTTTTGGAGGAATTAGAGAATACCATAAGTTTGGTTTTGTTTGGGTTTAAGATAAGTTTGTGCTCTGATAGGTGCTTTTCGATGCTATGGAGGGCAGCCTGAGTTTTTTCTTGGAGTTCTTTTAAGGTGGGAGCAGAGCAGATAAGGGAAGCATTGTCTACATATTGAATGATGGTGGCAGGTTTAGCTGCAGAATAAAGATCATTTGTAAAAATAATAAAGAGGAGTGGGCCCAGGATAGAGCCTTGTGGGATGCCAACATTAATGAGTAGTAGGGAAGAAAGCTTATTTTCCCATAAGTTGGCTTATTTACGGTTAAAGAAATGACTGTAAAACCAGTATAAGGTTTCAGGGCTGAAATTGAGTGGCAAGTTTAATGAGGAGAATTTGATGAGATACTGTGTCAAATGCTTTTGACATATCAAGAAATGTAGCAGAGACAAAGTGGTGTTTGTTTTTAAGGTGATTTACAGTATGGTAAAACTTATGAGTGCGGTGTTAGTACTATGTTTGGGGCAAAAGCCATGTTGAGTATTGGATAATAGGTTATTTTGAAGGAGGTAGTCTAATATCTGTTTATGTAGACATTTTTCTAAGATTTTGCCAAGTGGGGACAGAATAGCTATGGGTCTATAGTTGGAAAGGTGAGAAGAGGGCCCTCCTTTATGGATGGGTATTACATGGGATGTTTGGATCTAGTATGAATTTTCCTGACTGGAGAAAGGTTATTGAGTATGTACAGGAAGATATTATTAAGTACTGTACTACAAGATCCAACTGTAGGGTTTCTAGAGGTGACCAGTCATATTCACATAACAGGGTGTTGAATAGACAGGAGGAGAATTGTTTCTTATTGCAAACATATTGATGAGTAGACCTGTTGATACTCTGGGTGTGTTTTTTTATTAGGTTGGGCAGTGGTCACTTAGGGAATCGGGAAGGCATCCTACAGCATAACTGTTTTTGGATTTGTTAAGATCCAGTCAAGTAAAGAATGCTTGTTGGTAACATTGTCAGTAGGTGTTGGTTAGGAGATATTTTGAGTGAAGTCATATAGGTTTATGAAGTTGGTAGAGGTGTTGGAGGATCAGGTAAGCCAGTCAAGATTAAAGTCACAGAGTATTATATTTTCTTGAGGAGGAGGCCCATTCTAGGATATTTTCAATGAGTGTGAGGTTTTTTTGCAGGTAGAAGGTAGATGGCTGTTATAATAATGGATTTATGAGAGTTTTTATGTAGGCATGCAGGTAAGATTTCAGCTGAGGGAAGTAGTGGTGGGGAGTGGAGAATTGTACTAGATTTAGATGTTCCGTAAACACTAGCAGTACCACCACATTTGGATAATCTATCTTGACTGATGAGACTGTAGCCAGGAGGAAGCAATTCCTCATTTTATGTGCGGCTTGAGCCAGATTTCGGTAGTTATGGCTATGTCAGGGGAGTACAGGGCCAGAGCAGCATGAAATTCTGGAACTTTATTGAGAAAGCTTCTAAGATTGAAATGTAGTACAAGTAAGTCAGAGCTACAACTTTTTAATGATGGGTTATGTGAGAGGGATTTAGGGGGATCTAATGGGGTAGAGGTAGTTGAGTGAGAGGAGCCTGGGTTTGTGTGTATATCAGATTGGAGTTTAATAAGGGAAAGATAGTGGTGTGCGAGGAATTTCAGTTTGGAGAAAAGTTTGTTTTGTTCAATAAAGGAATGGGATGGCCTATGGAAGTGAAAGAATTTGAAACTGATGTGGACAGGGTCCCTAGTGTTGCGATGAGTCTGTGTGGTAGGCAGAGTTGGAGTGTGGTAGAGAAAGAGAGAGGTGTAATAGGAGGTCATATGCAAGGTTAGGATTAGTAAAGATAATAAGGGTGAGAGAGATGATATGTTTTATTAAGATCATGGTGATGGAAAAACCGCAGTTGACAGATTAGTTAGGGTAAAGACTGGCTGATGTAAAAGGGTAGTAATGTGGGGTGTAGAATTAAGACAGGGTGTTCTGGGGGAGTCGACTGTTCATGCCAAAAAACTTATCATGCCTAAAAGTTGTTTCTGAATTAATTGAATCAAGCTATCAGTCTCTCATTGTTTTATTTTGATCCAAAAAATGAGGGGAAAAAAAGATTCTACATAGCTTGGATGTGCATGGGCAGTTCAGGTACTACCTTGACAGAAGAAAGCCTTTTAGGAATTCTGAATAGCTGTTTGTCTCCTATATGGCAGCTAAGAAACGTTAACCTGTCTATAAGCAAACTATTACAAGGTGGTTGTCATCTGCTGCTGTTTTCATTTACTCCCACTATGGTAAATCTCTTCCAGAGAAGGTCAAAGCTCACTCGACTAGGGGCTTATCCTCTTTGACGATATAATGGAAAGGGGTGGACTGTAGAAGCAATCTAAAGGCAGCATTTTTGTCCACTTATTTGTATCATCACAACAAGCTAGACTCCTTTTGATTGTCCAGAGGAGGCTTTGCTGAGACAATTCTCCAGGGGCTCTGAATCCTTATCCTTCCACCTCTCAGGGTAAGGTAAGTGTTGGGAATCTACTCAAAATGCCTCTGAGGCAGTGGAAACGATGAACATAGTACAGCTGCATAAGTCCTACTTACCTGTAACGTCAGATGTTTGAATTACTCACTGCCGCAGTACAGGGGTGTAGCCAGTTTTTTCAGTTTGTACTCTAAGGTCTAATAAATACTGCCCCCTCGTGCAGTCATTCATGTTGCCCCCCTTCCACACCCCGAGAGTTTAAATTCACCTTTTTTGAGAAATACTGAATTTATTACGGTACTGTATAAATGGAAAGCCTTTGTAGTCTTCAGAAAATGAATACAGTTAATCAGGGACCCTGTGCATTTAGAAATTCTGAGAGGACACAAAATTTCTAAGTAAAGGTAGGATCATATCCATCCTAAATTTGCACAGGAATTTCAAAATAGAGTATGTACAGAAATCAGCTAAGGTACTGGCAGTGAACAAGTAGCAAAAGAAAGTATAACAAAATAAATGGAAGAATATAAGGTTCAACACCAGGAAAAACAAAGGAAAGAAGTGCAGAAAATTGCAGTTATTGTCAAATACAGATGATGGAACAATAATTATGTGTGTCAGAATTTGATAAATGAATTGTTAAGGACAGGTGAACTTAAGGAACAAACTGAGAAACTACACAGATGTAAATCACGATCTAACAGACACCAACACCTATAGCAGTGCTCAGAAAAAATGAAAACAACAACCAGCTAACATTTACTAGTTTGTTAAAGCAAAATAATAAAGTAATAAAATTTAAGCTCTTTCGTTCTTCCACTATCAGAACTTCTTCAGAACTAATTAATACCATTAAGAACAGATTTAAATAACAAAACTCATAAAGTTACTTGTTTGTATCAGTCAACCAAACAGCACTGTAATTAGCATTATAAAACTTTAATTTTAATATAGGATTGATGGAACAAGCATCATTCAACCCTGGGTAATGAAACGCACCTAACCTCAATTGCCATATAAGTTCACAGGTATCAAGATGTTCAGAAATAATTCAACCCTGTGGTTACATTTTTTTCTTGTTCTATTATTAAAAATTTGAACATATGAGTGGAAAAAACAGCAATACGTTTATATAATGCATTGGTACTTTGTTTTTATATCCTGCAAATGTTCATATATCCAGTCTTTAAAATGTCTAGTGGTCTTTTCTACATAAAATATGAACAATCCTGGCATTGTGCAAAATAAACCATGTTTTTTGTGTAACAAAAATAATGGCCCGTAATTTTGTATGTAGTATCCCTAATGGTGAAATTACTGTCTGTTTAAGTATATGGGCAATCAGTACAACATCCACATTTTACAGTTCCTTGTTTTTGTCCTATTTTATCTCTTCCCTGATATCCAGTGGACTCCATGTAATTTTTAAATGTCTTATTTCTTCTAAAGACATAAGGTCTTTTACCTACTTTTTCTCTTTTATGAAGGTCTAAGGAAATCACCTTCCAGTTTTTATAAATGCAGCCTAGTATATTATAACTGTCTATACTATAGGTGGAAATAAACAGTTTTTGACTGTCCATATTCCTTGTATTTATTCTTAATTTACTCAAGGTCAGGTGACCATCCCCCTCTACATTTGCATTATGTAAATTATTTTGAACACAGTATAGGTCGGTAGATATCATTTCCCTTTTAACAACCACTTCATTGGAAATTTCCTTTAAAAACTCACTAGGGTAACCCCTCACCGTAAACTTTTCCAAAACTTTATCTACCTCCACACTAAAGGTCTCTAGTTCAGATACCATCCTGGCCAGCTGTACAAGTTGGTCCTTAACCACTGACATTTTTTGATGCTTGAGATGCCAACTGGTGTAGTGGAGGTAGGAGCTGGAAAAAGTTGGTTTTCTATGAATACTAGTACTAAATTTACCCAAGTTGTAGTTCTTACTTAACTCGACATCTAAAAAATATATTTTTCTGTATTCTGTATTGTAATTCTGTGAGTCAGAATTTACAGACCTTCACAAAATGTACTCGCTTTAAAAAGCTCCAGTTAGAAGATGGTTACCTGCTCAAAAATATTGAAAAACAAGTTCCCAGGAGTTTATGACTTTGGCGATATCCAAACAGGGCAAATAACAATGTGGACTTTCTTAATGAACTTCAGTCTCTGTTTAACAAAGCTAGCTGTGACTTTATGATGCTGATAATTAAATACAACAATTTTGAGCTTGACTAGTTGTCCAGTCAGCTTGATTATTTAAATTAAAGAATCCACAATGACTTGTTATTTAGTCACTATGAAACAAATTTTCTCTAATGTGGATAGATCTTGTGAAGTGATAAAGCAGTGAAAAAGAAAGAAATTAAAACGAGATGCGGATGAGTATCTCGTGGGGAAGGCGTATACAAACGTGTGTCATGGTAACCGGAGCAAATTCACCAATCATCCTAATGCTTCTATGAGTTATAGGTTCATAGGTAAGTACTAGGCTATCTGCCCGAAGGCATTTATAAGCCTAGCCAGAATGTGCTGGCTTTCAACGCCCCCTTAGATTAGTTCTCTGTGCCTCTGTCCAGCAGAGCCACTGAAGTGATCTCCGGGGTAAACTTTCTGTTTCCCATCCACTCGTCAAGGTTTCTCTTGAAGAGTGTTAGTGAGGAGCTCTGCCTAATGTAGATTGGAATCTTGTTCCAAAGCATGGGAAGTCTCTGGGAGAGTAATCTATCCCTTCAGCATGTCCTATTTATTGTTGTGGTGAGGTTTAGATCCCTAGAGCATGTGGCTCGAGGGGATATGGTTTTCTTTAGGTGGAATGTAACCGAGTACAGCTGGAGTTGCTTCAGTTGAGCTGCATAGGGCATCTGTTTGAGGCCAGTGATCCTCTTGGTGAGGTACTCTTCTTGTGGTCTTTCCAGCTGTTGCAGGTGTCTTGGAAGGTACATCCCAAATGGGGCGTTGTACTCTATAATGGGTCTGATGAGTGATGAGTAGAGGGGCACAATGACCTCTTTTGATCTGGATACGAACCCTTTTGTGATTAGGTGGGCCACATAGAAGGATTTTCTAATCGCTTTGGCAATGTGATTATCAAAGGAGAGATTATTATCTACTTGGGTCCCCAGATCCCTTATTACGTCTTCCATATTTAGGGGACTACCACCTGTGTGGTAGTTTGTGGGTACTTTGATTTTTCAAAAGGGGATGACTATGCACATTTTGGCATTTAGCTTGAGGCCATGATTTTGACACCAGGTATCCGTCTCAGTGAGATCCTTTTGGAGGATGTCTCTGTCAGCTGGAGAGTCAATTATAGCCCCTAGTTTGCAGTCGTCTGTGAACTTGGTCAGCCATAGTCATCCTGTGCTTGCCTGTACCTCTGAGAAGTATATGCCGAACAGGAGGGGTCCTAGGACTGAGCCCTGGGGAACACCACTTGTAACTGTTTTAGAGTCAGACCTAGCTTGCGCAACTCTTACCATGTGGGTTCTGTCTGTGAGCCAGTTGGCAACCCGTCTTGTGACATAGGGGTTTATGTTCAGGCTGGTGATCTTGTCTATAATACCAGAATGGGGAATGGTGTCAAAGGCCTTTGCGAGGTCTAGGTAGGCTGTGTGTACCACCTTTCCCTCGTCTATAGCCTCGGTAATTGTCTCAAGTCCACCAGGTTCAGGAGGCATGATCTGCCCTTAAAGCCAAACTGGGTAGAGTCCAGTGTTTGGAGGTTCCCAGTGTCTCTGTTAATGAGTTCCATGATGATGCGTTCCATAGCCTTGCAGACCAAGCTAGTCAGGCTTATAGGGCGATAGTTCCCGGGTCTGTTGTGGCTCCACCTTTGTGGAGCGGAATAACCTTTGCTGTGTGCCACTCTGTGGGTACGTAACCTGTGGAGAGGCTGAGTTTGAACAGTGTGTTTAGGTGAGTGGTTAGTTCGTCTTTGAGCTTGTGTAGGACGCAGCCTGGGACATCGTCCGGTCCCACAGATGCTGTGTTTTTGGCTTTGGAGAGGGCTGTTTTAACCTGAGTGTCTGTGATTTCAGGAGCTCTACATTCTTCTGGTATTGTTATGAGCCGTTTTGGGGGTGAGAGGGGGTGAAGTTTGCACTGAACCTGTCTGCCAGGATGTTGGCAGTATCGGTTGGTTCAGTGTATTTTGTCCAATTCTGCACTAACTTTGAGCAGATTTGATCATTACCACTTAGATTCTTGACATAGCTAAAGAATGTCTTGTGGTCATCTTTGGAGTCCGTGGCAATTTTTCTTTCGAAGCTAGCCTTAGATGATTTTATAAGGGATCGTAGTTTCTTGCTGATACTGATCAGGGATGTCTTCCTTTCTTGGGATTTTGCTCTTTTCTGTACTAGTTTCCTCCTCCCGTTGTATAGCTTGTTTATGGTAGGGGTCCACCAGACTAGTTTCCTTTTCTTGGAGGAGTGAGTCTTGGTTTTGCTTGGAATAGCACGATCCATGCATTCTTGTAGGTGCCCATAGAATGCATTAGTAAAGGATGTTGCAGCTTGGACGTTATCCTTTAGCATGGGAGCTTTGAAACTTTCCACCTTGGTCTTAAGTAACGTGAAGTTTTGATTTTGAAATATTTTTCACAGTGGTTTCCTTGACTGGGGGTGGGGGGCAGAATGTGGATATCCAGAGCGATTTGTTTATGATCAGACCTAACCAGCGAGGGTTTGACCTCCGGTGTGGAACACCAGTTGCCCATGTTGGTGATGACCAGGTCCAATATGTTGTCACCTCTGGTGGGAGTGTTGACCAGTTGATCCAGGGCATTCTGAGTTTATAAATTCTAGGAAATGTTGGGCAAGGGAGTTAGTACTTGAGTAGTTCTCCCAGTTAATGTTTGGGTAATTAAATCACCCAATATTAGGGTGTTTGGTATGACCTTTATGTTTCCCAGTGTTTCCAGAAATGTGGAATGGGGGTCCTGGGATGTGGTGGGTGATCTGTAGCAAGCTACAATTTGAATTGCAGTTTTACCCGTTGTTAGTTGCACGTGGATGATCTCTGAAGCATCGTGCTGTGCCACTAACCTGGAGGTGTGGGTAACTTTGATGAATATGGAGATATCTATAAGGGTAGATATCCTTCTACATCTGCCCAGTTATCAGAATACCTCCACCACCTCATAGTAACCCCCTTACTAACTTTCCACTCTTCTCTAGTCTGATACCAGCTAGCTCCCTTACAGAACTACCTGCAATACTAGTTCTGTCCAGTAGGGGGCACCCCATCCATTCCTATATTCTCCTGCCTATCCATCTGTTATTCTTCCTTCATTTACTCTACCTCACACTTAACCCTTTACTTTAACTGTCTACACCCTCCTGTTTTCTTATTGACTCCTTCTTACCTCAGCTCTTTCCCACTTTTGACTTACCTTTCTTACCTTCAGTTACCAGCACCACTGATTCTTTCTCCTTTAGCTGCTCCATTTCCTCTCTCTGACTGTAGAACTTAGGCCCTTCCATTCTCTCCTCTACTATTAATCTCTCCTTATTCCTAGGTTCTTACCTGTCATACTCCATTCCTCTTCAGTCTTCTCCAGCCTCCTATACCTTACTCATCACCTTCAACGCAACCAATAACCACCTAAGGTACACTGACTCCTCCCCCTCCTGACTGTACCTGTTGTAAACCTTCTCCCCTCCCCTCTCTGCCCTTTATCCTATAGAAACCTTATAAATTCCCATAGTTCTGTGTGGCACCATCTTTATTCACCCAGCATTTCCCCTGGCTGCTGTCCGATCTTGTCCAGCATCTTTTCCCTAGGTAAATAGTGTTCAGTTGACTGTATTTAACTTGCCTAATGCTAACTTGTTGAACTGTAACTAGGTGATTAAATTAACACTACTATTCATGTTAAGTATCCCACTCTGGTGAATCCTACATGTCTTGCTGCTTGTTTGTTCCAAACTGCTGAGTTACGGATGTTTTTGTATCTGGCCACCCACGTGGAGCTTATAATTCTACCGCTGAGGTACTGGCACTTGCAATGGCTGCTTAACAGCTGTAGTTTGGACTACTTTAATGATAATTTGAATTGTTTTATTGCTTGTTCTATTGTAACTGCTTAACAGCTGTAGCTTGTACAACTATAAATACTAATTTGAATGTTTTATTGCTTGTTCTGTTGTAACTGAAGCCAGCTCATTTGCCATAGATTTGAACGGCTGCTTCAACGACTGCTGTTGTGTTGCTTGGTACCTATTTACAGCCTGCAGACGATTTCATTCCCACATTGGGAACCTGTTTTTTTTTTTTTTTTCTCGGCAGCATAAATGGCCGCTGTTTGTCTACCGAGGGCACTTGACTCTACCAGCTTATAGCCTGTATCGGTGCTATTTCACAATAGAGACTAACTTACTTGGCAGACTAAACGGCTGCTGGTGGTCTTAATAGGGTACTAGTTTTCAGCCTGAAATGGCTATTTTGAGGGTGGGAGCCATTTTTTTTTAATCGGAGCTTAATCGGCTGCTGTCTGTGTACCTACAGTACTGGTTATTAGCCTGTAATGGCTATTTTTACAGTCAGGAGACATTTCAGCACTGTAATTACGACTGTAACAGCCATTTATCAACACGCAGCTCAAGTGGAAGCTACTAGGTGCGTGCTCTGGCTCACTTGCTGACCGAACTGTTGCTTCTGCTGCGGCTACAATGAGGGAAGTAGGTTTATTTTTACTTTTATTTGTTAAATAAAAGCCAGTAATGCCCATTTACCACTCCACCAACCACAAGGAAGCTTCTGTGTGTGGGCAGAAGATATCTAGCTGTTCCTGATACTGTTTACAATGTTATTGTGAACTGTGGTCTAGCCTGTAATGCCCATGCAGACTGTTGGGTGCTAGTCCTTCTTCCAACCCCTTTAATGCCCATTTAACAATACCCCACCCACGTGGAGCTACTATATTTGAGCTGAAGCTCACTTGTTTGCTCGTTTTAGCCTGTTATCGGCTATTTGGAAATACGCCACACATGTGGCGCGTACTCTATGCGAGCTGGGTTCATATTGCTTCTCTTGTTGTTTTTAAATTGAGAAACAGAGAACTGAGACAATTTGATAAGATTAAACTTGCTAATCAGTTCTATATACCCTGTGGTATGCATTTATAACGGCCATATCTACCTCCGTTACCCTCAGAGAGCTAACACGCTCCCATTCCTGTAGAGCCTTGTAGCCTTATTGTAAGCCTATTCTGAATAGCCCTCACACAATCTGCAACACAGGTAAGTATCTCTAAGTCATACCAATTAGATAAGGGTCTCATGGACCAGTTAAATGTAGAACGCTGTGGTAACTAGTAACATCCAATGTGTGATCTGCTGCTTACTTAAAATATTCACTTTTACCTTTATAACTGTTAAATAAGCCTAATGTATGAATGTTATCTGATGAATGCTAGCCTACACTTACTAAATTATTGAGGATTAAACGTCTGTGTAGCTACTATTGCTAATTACTGCTTATTTCTACAGAATTGCTTAATGGTGAGCTTTATATTCTATTACAGAAGTTGCTGTAGGCATTTGAACAATGCTTAGTGTAGCTTCTAACCTGCCTGCTTGCATACATGTGATACTAGTAGCTTTTACCAATAATTGAGCGACTGCTAATCTGCTTACTGTTTTTTTATTACTTGCCTAATTTAATGCCTGTTATCATACTGCCATAACTACCTTTCTATGTGCTTCCTTCTTACCACCACTGTTGTCTCTCTCTCTCCCATAAGTACTCTGCTCTCCATCGCGCTGGTCCAGAAATTAAAACTCTGCGAAACTACCTACCAGGTGACAAAGGACCCCATCTAAACACCTGTGGTCTCATCTCTCAGCCTATATTCCCTGCACCCTCTCTCAAGGAAGAAAGAAAGTATGTTATGTATGTCCTACCTGTAAAGCCTACTAACCGTCCACTATTGCTTCAGGGGTTCAAAAGTACGCTCAGAGCCTTTACCCCCCTTCTAGCTACCCAATTATCAAAATACCTCCACCACCTCATAGTAACCCCCCCTTACAAATTTTCCATTCTTCTCTAGTCTGATACCAGCTTAGCCCCCTTACATAACTGCCTGTAATACTAGTTCTGCTCTTCCTATATTCTCCTGCTTATCCATCTAGTATTCTTCCTTTATTAACTCTACATTTCTTCTGTCCTAGACCTGCTCTGAAACCTCTCTCTTTACCCTTTAACTGTATACACCCTCCTGTTTTTGTTTCTCCTCTAGCTGCTCCATTACCTGTCTCTACCCACTTCGTTCGCCGTGCAGGCTCACTCCGCTCCCCTACCCCCAATTCCCACCCACCCCCAGAGGTCCTACTGTTATACTACTTAGCCACACCCCTCACCCCTTTCCCACCAATCACTACAAGCACCAAACATTCCCCATCAACCTCCTTATCCCTCTTTCACTTGCCACTCCCTACCTCTCCCTATCCACACCTTCTTTTCTTCCTTTCCTATAACAATACCTTACACCTAACCCATCCAAATGTACAAACTGCACACCACAATCCACTTACTGCTGTTATTCATACTCATACTACTACCTCCCTTAACTTTAGCCTACCTGCTTACCTCCTATGAGCACCCATTAAATCCAAATTTTCAGTACCCCAGTAAGGTAACCACCTCTCCTTCACTGCCTATGCTCTCCAGCCATGTTAATATAACATCTACACCCTATCTACTACCTAAATAGCATAGAATAGCCCACATTAGATACTACACTCTCAACCCCAGGAGATCCCCAAACCTGTACTGTAAATCCCCAGACCCTAGATTTCTGATACAACGCCTCTCTTTAAAAGATGGAGATATCCACCCAAACCCAGGCCCAACAACTACTACTACCACTCAACCCCTCAACCCCAAATTCCTCTACTGTTCATTCCCTCCACAAGCCACCTAACTCATTCTTAATTGCTCACCTCACTGTACGTAGTATTAATAACAAAGTTACACAGCTCCACTCTCTCCTAGAAGTCTACTCCTTTGGCATTCTGTTTAACAGAAACCTGGTTAAAACCTGTTACTAAAGACAATGAGGTCATCCCACCAGGGTATACCATCTTGCAACTTGACCGTGTAGCTAAAAAGGGTGGTGGGATTGCTATCTTATTTAAATGTAGCCTACAGATTACTATCTGTGATACTAAACCACCTCTAATGCTAAAATTCTTATTTCCAAATTTCAAATCAACACTTACAAATCTATTTATATTGTCTGCATCTATCTACCACCTGCCAATAACAGTGCCACCATAAGATATCCTTTGCTGGTTATCTCAAAACTTACCCCAAGAAACCATAATCCTAGGTGATTTCAACTTTGATTGGAAATGTTGCAACAGTGACCACCCAACCACCCACATTAATCTATTCAGTTTCTCTCAAACCATTACCTCCCCTACCAGGATAAACAAACCCAATGAGAAAGTACCTTAGATTGGATCCTCATAAACAATCTTCCCCAGACCTATGAAGCTGGAACTCTTCCTGATGATGCGAGTGACCACTCACTCACCTATATCATTAGGCATAAGACCAATCTTCCCATTCCAACCATTTGCAGGACGATAAGAACCAAAAAAAAAACTTTAACCCTGATCTCTTCCAAAACCAACTAAAAGCATGTAACTGGTCTGCCTTAAAATACCTCCCAATTGGAAGATGCTATTAAATACTTTAACTTCTTAGCTATACTTGACCAACATGCTCCTACCAGCTCTATCAGAATCAGAACTAAATTCGCCCCATGGCTTTCAAAAGAAACCAAGCAAAAATCCATCTTAGAGACAAATATTGGAATAAATGACGAATGACTAAAAACCCAGTAGACCAAAAACATTTCAGACAGCTGGGAAACGACACTAAAAAATCTATACTCTCTGACAAAAGAAATTACTGCCTACAATTCCAGCAAACCTACCATAATAAACCACAAAAGTTCTGGGCGTGTATTAACGAACTATTACACCCAGGGCAATCTATCACGCCAAACCCACAAGGCACAGACCAGGAAAATCCCAGGCATACTGCAAATGCCTTTAATACCTTTTTCACTGAAGCCATTCAAACACTTGCCAGTCAGTTATCACCTCAAGACTTTCCTGTATCTAACTTAAAGGACCACTACGGGCAAACAATGAAAAAACATATATTTTTTATCTTGCCGTGATTTACTGCACTTCCTAAAGCTGCCTGCAGCAAAATAAGTGCTCATTCCTAATTTTATTTTTTTTTTACTCTTGTCTGCCCTCATGGGGACAGACATTGTGATTCCTTTGGAAAGCTAAATCTGTCTCAATGCACAGACTGTGAGAACAAATAGCCCTACCATTTGTTGTCAGACTAGACTTCCATTAACTTAGAATGGACCACCTGAAAAAAATGCCAAGTTTGAGAGTCTGCAGCTCATGTGTCATTGACTGGTATGTGCTGAGTTTTACAAATGTTGTTCCTATTGATGTACTACACATTCTCTGAAAGAAACTTGCACAAGTGTCAACAAATTACTGAGATCAAAAAGACTGTTCACAAGGAGCAGTTTTGCAAGTTTCAATTCCTGGCCAAGTTACTCCTCCCATCTCCCCTCCTTCAGTGGGCTACAGTCTCACATTTCCAGCTTGGGTAGATTCAACTGTTTTGTCAGCTTTGCATGACAATAGACCTAAAAAAATCACAGCCTGGTGTGCCACTAAAACTGTTCCCTTATACGTCTCTTCACGTCTGAATAGCATTTCCCCAGAAATAAAAAAAAAAAGCACACACATCAGTCCAGAGTTTGGGCCAATCTATCCATTTCTTATTGTGCACAGTAAAACATTCAGTTTATAATGCATTCTGGCTGCTGACATGGTTATCTTTACATAGTTCACTTATAGCATAACCTGAACTTATGGTATTCAATGCCAAGCTTTACAACAGTTCTCAGTTTCTTAACAATGACCTCCCAAGCCTCTGATGTGACCCAGTACTTTGTCAATACACTGTAACTGCATAGATTAATACAAATATCTGTACACATATGACACGTACAATAATACACACATACCATCATTAAAACAAGATAAATGCAATATAAATCATATTAATGTAGTTATGATTTATAGTTTATGACCCTGTTTGTCTATGGAAACTTCTTTTTGAATTTATGTTCAAGCAGTTGTATATTTGTTGTATATTATCTTGTTTAATTGATGTTATGTGATCCTATCTCACCTACATTCTGTACTGATGGGCTCGGAGCCGATCCCTCGGCTCCGACTCGGCACGCTATGCTATAGAGCGAGGCCTCTTATTGGCTGAGCTATTTCTTATCCCAGGATGCACCACCACTAATCCCCCAGATCTCGTTTGCCGCTTACAAGCTAAGACGTGGTCTCAACTTGGCTGGGCTAAGTACTAATTTATTTAGACTTTTCCTGTCAGGAATTTGCTAGTTTTCAACCCAAAAGCTGTTTTAACAGCTATTTTTGTGATACGTGTGTGTACTTGCTGATTTTGTTGAGAAAGTTGTTCTTTTTTGTTAAGGGAAGGTTTCCCGTTTTAGTTAGAGGGGCCTTCCCCTTTTGCTATTCTAGCGTTATTTCTGGCTAACGTTTATTTGTGGGTCAAGTACCCATTTTAGTCAGAGGGTCTTGACCCTCTCTTTCTGTGTTTTTTCTTGTGAATTGTGTAAAAAAAAAAAAAAAAACGTATAATTTGAACTTCTCGCTAGTTTTTCGTGTTATCTTAAGATAACTGTGTTTCTTCTAGTCATGTCCAAAGAACATAAACCCTCCGGGTTTAAAAAATGCATGAGGTGTGGTTTTAAGATGTCCATAACGGACGACCACTCCTCGTGCGTTTACTGCTTAGGCGCCAAGCACCTACAAGAATCGTGTAGCGTGTGTCACGCCTTCTCATCAAGGGTCCTCCAGGAGAGGAAAAACAAATTAATCCTTAAGGGGTTAATTAAGCCATCCTTCGAGGAAGCTTTATCTTCGTCTCCCTCTCCTTCAAAAAAGAAGAAAGCGTTGGCTCCGACCAGTCAGTCGGAACCGACTGCCAAAAAACCTAGGCAGACTTCTCCATCGGCTCCACGGACTTCGGAGCCGAGGGCGGAACGGTCTGCCTCGATGCCTCCAGCCTCGACCCCTCTGGTTTCGGAGCCGAGGACTGGGGCATCAAGAGGCGGGTCACCTTCATCGGCTCCACTGATATTGGAGCCGATGAGGGTTACCGGCTCAGACTCTTCCCCTTCGGAGCCGAAGTCCTTATCGGCACCGAGGGAAATTGCCTTGAGATCTCTCTCTCGGAGCCGATAGTGGTAGAGTCCATTCGGAGCCGGTCCCCTAGTCCTTTGGAGCCGACGGAGAAATCGGTTTAGACCCGATCGATATCGTCCAGATCATCCAAAAT
The DNA here is from genome assembly GCF_019279795.1 of Protopterus annectens. Classification (NCBI taxonomy): domain Eukaryota; kingdom Metazoa; phylum Chordata; order Ceratodontiformes; family Protopteridae; genus Protopterus; species Protopterus annectens. The sequence goes on along the minus strand of NC_056741.1, from coordinate 598,345,072 downwards.
GTCTGATTCGGACATCGACAGGGTGCTCCTTAGACTCTTCCAGTCTCCGGTGTTCCAAAAGATAGTTTTGGCTCCAGCCCATTCGGCTTCGGAGCCGATGGTCCACCTCCCTACTATGGTTCCTCCTCCAACAGCCTCGGCACCGTTGGAGCCGGTGCTGGTGGAACCGGTGGAGGTTTTAGGGTCGGGCCCGACCCTTACTCCAACTCCGGCTCTTGGGTCGGAGTTCAGTACACGGACTTCTTCCGTCGGCCCCGGGGGGGATGCTTCGGGATTGATGTTTTGGGTCCCAAGTCTCCCTCTTGGTGCGTCGGCGGCGGGAGTGCCGTCTACTGTCGTGGCCACGGAGGTGGGACCCTCCCAGGATTCTGGTGGTCCCGCCTTCAGGGCTATGAGGAGTGCGTTAGCCAAATCATCTTTGGCTACCTCCACGGTCTCCCCAGCTCCTTCCCTGCATACCGAGACTGGGTCTTTGGCAGTCCCCCTGTCCTTAGAAAGCGGAGCCCCGGGGCCTGAGGTTACCCCCACTGGGGTTTCCCCCCTCCTGGAGGTCCTTCTGAAGCCTCTTCGGAAGAACCCCCCAGGAAAAGATCGTGCAAGAGGAAGCACGTTGACTCCCCTGATGAGTCTCTTACATCAGACACTGATCTCGATGATGCAGAGGGGTCCCCTAAGTCGTCCTCAGATGATGTCTCTTTTGCAGACATCCTGGAAGCCCTTAAACAACGAGGCGGCTGGCAGTCCAAACCCCCTTCTGCTGATGAGTCGGTGTTCCTTAAGGCCTTCGGGGCTCAGCCCTCCACCTCCTGGGTGTCTCCGCCCTTCGACGAGCTCTTGGATTTGATCTGTCGAAGGGCATGGGAACACCCAGACTCTGTGGAACTGGTGCCTGCTCGTCCGAATAAGTTCCTCCCGGCACCCCCTGAAAAAGAATTTCTAACCAAAGGTGTGCTGTAGATGCTTTGGTGGTGGCATCTGCTACCCAGCAAGATGTAGCAGAGGCTTCGACGTCCGTCCATCCTCCTAATAAGGAGTCTAGGAGCATGGATCGGTACGGAAAGTGCACCCTAAGTTCAGCGGCCTTTACATTAAGGTCCTTGAACTACCTTATGCACTTTACTAGATTTCAGAGGGATCTGATTAAAGAGCTTTCCGATACCCTCTTGGGTAACCTGCCTGAGGAGCTGGCCCAGACGGTTGGCTCTCAGCTGGCTACATTGTCGTCCATTTCAAACTCGTCCATGAGGCTCATTTCTTATGCGGCCGAAGGGGCGAGTAGAGCGGCGGGTACAGGCATTGCTCTACGGAGACAAGCCTGGCTCCGCCTGTGTCATTTCGCGGAGGCCTTCAAGTCTTCCTTTGCCGACGCCCCCTTTGATGGGTCCTCCCTGTTTGGACCCAAGGTAAAGGACACACTGACCCACTGCGAACAGGAGGTTAAGACTCTGACTGTCAGGGGCATGATTTTCCACTCCCTTTCGGCCTTATCCCAAGGCTAAAAGAGGAGGGAAAATGTGGTTCCGTAGATCTCAGAAGCCTTACCCCTCTCAGCAGGATGATCCCCCTTCCAGAGGCAGGGGAGGGGGAAATTCTTCCGGAAGACGCTGTCCCAGAGGAGGCAGAGGCCCTCGCAACACTGGAGACCGCGAGTCCTTTCGTGGCTCTTCAGCCTTTCACAGTCCCTGAGGGATTGCCCGACTGTGCAGCTCCGGAGCCAGTCGGGGGTCTTTTTCGAAGCCCCTGAAAGCCTGGGAAGGTATCACTCAGGACCGATGGGTGCTTCGAATTATCGCCGGAGGTTACACCATCCCGTTCTCTCACTCCCCACCTCAGTCCAAAAAAATCCCGGACCCGCCACCCAGTCAACAGGATACTGCAGCCTCAGAAGTTTCAAAGCTGCTGCAAAAAGGAGTCATCCAACCGGTTCCCGCAGACCAGATCGGATTAGGGACTTACTCAAGATTCTTTTTGGTGCCAAAAAAGACCGGGGACTTGAGGCCCATTTTGGACCTCAGCATTCTAAACCGTTCAGTCAGAAAGTCCAAGTTCCGAATGGTCACCCTACAAACCATTCTCCCATTGCTGGAGAAAGGTGTTTGGATGTGCTCCATAGATCTCAAGGACGCTTATTACCATATCATGGTACATCAAGCGTCCAGGAGACATCTGCGCTTCAGCCTAGGAGGCAGTCATTTTCAGTTCCGCGCTGCCCTTTGGTCTCACCACAGCCCCCAGGGTGTTCACCAAGTGCTTGGCAGTCGTGACTGCTCACCTGAGAAGTCTAGGATTCCAGGTGTTTCCGTATCTAGACGACTGGCTCCTAACTGCCACCTCCAAGCATCTACTACGGCGGAGCCTACAAGCCACTATATCACTGAGCAACTCCCTTGGAATCACCTTCAATTGGCCAAAGTCTGTGTTGCTGCCATCTCAACGAATAAGATTCATAGGGGTAGAGATAGACTCAAACCAAATGCGGGTCTATGTACCTACAGACAGAATACAAACCATACAGACTCAAGTTCGAGCCTTACTTCCCAGGTCCAAATCCCCAGCCAGAATGGTCCTGCAGCTATTGGGATCCATGTCCGCCACGGTTCTTCTAGTCCCCTTGGCAAGGTTGCACATGAGAATTCTCCAGTGGCTTCTTTCAGCTCAGTGGTCCTTTCAGGAATTCCCTCTCAGTCACCTCATATGGATCACGGAAACATGCAAACGGGACCTTCGCTGGTGGCTAGTGCCCTCCAATTTGGATCAGGGACGACCCTTTGTTCCACCTCCTCCTGCGGCCACTTTGACCACGGACGCCTCCCAGATGGGGTGGGGGGGGGCATTCCCTGGGCAGGTCAGTCCAAGGCAAATGGCACCCAGAAGAGACCCTACTTCATATCAACATCCTAGAAATGAGGGCGGTGCTTTACCTCCCTCAGGGCGTAATTGCCGTTCACTCAGACAACATGTCAGTTGTCTGGTACCTGAACAAACAGGGAGGGACCAGATCCTATCCTCTTTGCAGAGAGGCCATGAGAGTCTGGGAATGGGCAGTCTCGACTGAACGCTTTTTAGTGGCTACTCATATCCCGGGCAAGTCCAATGTGATAGCCGACAGACTGAGCAGAACCATCCTCTCTCCTCACGATTGGTCTCTGAACATGACAGTTGCAAGTCAGATTTTCAGCAGATGGGGAGTTCCGTGTTGCGACCTCTTCGCGACTCCACTAAATGCGAAGTGCAAAAAATTCTTCTCCCTAACCCTGGCTCCGGGGAAGAGCCCCATGGACGCACTAGCCCGTCCTTGGCCCACCGGCTTGCTTTATGCCTTCCCCCCAGTTCCTCTCTTTCCCAGGGTGATCCAAAAGGCATCTCTCTTGGGGAGCAAAATGATCTTAGTTGCTCCTTACTGGCCTCGTCAAGTATGGTTTCCCTATCTTCGGAAATATGGTTCCTGGATCAGATCCCAGACCTTTTGGTTCATCAGTCGGGACTATTCCACCAGTCCCTGCACACCTTAAAATTGACGGCTTGGCTCCTCCTCTTCCGACTATAGTCAGGAGTCATACATTGGATCCAGAGGTTGTACACATATTATCTTCGGCCCATAAGTCTGCTACAAAGAAACTGTATTCTAGCAAATGGAAAAGATTTGCTATTTGGGCTCAACTCCGGGGCCTGGATCCCATCTCTATTCCCGTGGCAGAAGTACTAAAATTTTTAACTTCTCTTTTCAATCAAGGCTCTTCAGTCTCTACCATCAAGGTTCAATTGGCAGCGATTTCCAATTTTCATGAATCTATAAACCCACCTTTAATGAGCAACAAATTGTGTAAGACCTTCTTGAAAGGTGCTGCTCTGTTAAGACCTCCGATTTCTCATCCTGCTCCTCCATGGGATCTCGATGTGGTGTTACGTGCCTTAACTTCCTCCCCCTTTGAACCGGCAGCTACATGTGATCTAAAATTTCTATCATGGAAGACTGCTTTTCTGGTGGTGATTACTTCTGCCAGAAGAGTGTCAGAGCTTCAAGCTTTGTCTGTAAAATCCCCGTACTTGGTTTTTCACAAAGACAGAGTATCTCTCAGGCCAAATCCTTCCTTTGTCCCTAAAGTTTGTTCCAGTTTCTGCTTACAACAATCGTTAGAACTTCCAGTCTTTTTTCCAAAATATTCTAACAAAGCGGAATTCATATTCCACACACTAGATGTCCACAGGCAGTTGCGTTTTTATTTAGACAGGACCAAACAAACAAGGAAAACAGATCAGTTGTTTGTATCCTTTGCAGACAATAAATTGGGCAAAGCTGTCACAAAGGTCACTATTGCCAAATGGATCAGGGACTGTATTATTCAAGCTTATTCTTATTCTAACAAAGAGCTTACCACCTCTGTCAAAGCTCATTCTACAAGGGCTATGGCTACTTGATAGCATTTCATTCTAAGCTTGCCATTAGTGACATTTGTGCTGCGGCTACATGGTCTTCCCCGCACACTTTCATTTCCCACTACAAATTGGATGTGGCATCTAGAGGACGAGCTTCATTTGGTTCCACAGTGCTCAGGAGTGTTTTCCAATGAGCCACCCGGGATTTAGGTGCTAGGGACGCTGTCCCATCAGTACAGAATGTAGGCGAGATAGGATCACATAACATCTTTTAGTTATGTACTCACCATAACTTTAGATGTTTGGGATCCATCTCGCCTACATTCCTAATAACCCACCCTCCTTCCCCCTTCCTTGGAGATCAGAGGATATCAGAAGGTCCGAATCCTGTTGTTTCATCTTGAAACATCTAACAATGTTATATAAACAAGTTGTGCATGTGTGCATGAATGCGGACAAACAAGATCTGGGGGATTAGTGGTGGTGCATCCTGGGATAAGAAATAGCTCAGCCAATAAGAGGCCTCGCTCTATAGCATAGCGTGCCGAGTCGGAGCCGAGGGATCGGCTCCGAGCCCATCAGTACAGAATGTAGGTGAGATGGATCCCAAACATCTAAAGTTATGGTGAGTACATAACTAAAAGTTTCTCACTATTCTAACCACTGTGTATGCTGCATCAATTGTAAAACTCTGATTTTACTCCTTTTATATTTTATATGCTCTTTGTACAAAATAGCTATGTTTGTATAATTTATTTTTATTATTTTTTATAATTATTTACTTTGTATCTGGAGCTTTTCTCCCCCAGCCTCCACTGAAAACGGTCATCTTGTGATCAGTCGGACTAACCTGGTAAACAAATGGAAAATGAATAAAAAATAAAATATACCAAGAAAAATGCAAACCTTAAGAAAAAAACACAGAAGGAAGGAAAATGTTTCCTTGATGCTGTCAGGAAAATCCCACTCACTTATTCAGATATTATTGGCAAACATATACATATATTATAACATAGCATGGATCGTGCTATCCCAAACAGAACCAAGAAGCTATCCTCCAAAAAAAGGAAGCCTATCTGGTGGTCCCCTACCATAAACAAACTGTACAACAGAAGGAAGAAACTGTTGTAAAAGAGAGTAAAATCCCGTGAGTGGTGGAGCTCCCTGGTCAGCCTCAGTAAGACGCTGAGATCCCTTATAAGAGCATCCAAAGCTAGCTATGAAAATAAAATCGCCACTGATTCTAAGGACAACCACAAAGCAGTCTATACCTATGTCAAGTATCTCAATGGCAACACCCAGATCTGCTCTGAGTTACAGCACAACTGCATGAAAATTACAGAACCAACTGATATTGCCAACATTCTGGCAGATAGGTTCAGTGCTAACTTTACCACCCTCTCACACTCTAAAGGGCCAATATCTATACAGGAAGAATGCAGAGTCCCTGTAATCACAACTACACAGGTAAAAGCTGCACTCACTAAAGCCAAAAACACAGCATCCATGGGACTGGACGACATCCCAGGCTGCGTTTTACATGAACTTCAGAAAGAACTGGCTCCCCACCTAAGCACCATGTTCAGTCATAGCCTCACATCAGGCTTTGTGCCCACTGAATGGCACACAGCAACAGTTATCCCACTCCACAAAGGGGGAGCCACCACTGATCATGGGAACTATCGTCCTATTAGCCTAATGAGCTTGGTCTGCAAGGCCATGGAACGTATAGGTTCATAGGTAGGTACTAGGCTATCGGCCGTGGGGTCTATACAAGTCCAGCCAAAAAGGTACCCTGGCTTTTACCACCCACGAAAATTATTTTTCTGTGCCACTGTCGAGCAGAGCCACAGAGATGATCCCCAGGGTGAATTTTCTATTTCCCATCCAATCATCGAGATTTTTCTTGAAGAGTGCTAATGAAGAGCTTTGTTTGATATAGATAGGTAGTTTATTCCAGAGTATGGGAAGTCTCTGGGACAGGAATCTATCCGTCCGGCATGTTCTCTCTATTGTGGTGACAAGGTTTAGGTCCCTAGAGCATGTAGCTTGGAGGGATTGGGATTTTTTTAAGTAGAGCATGTCCAAAAGCTCTGGGTTTGACATAGCTTTGTATGTTAGGCAGAGATCACCTCTGAGTAGGCGATATGCGACAGAGTAAAGCTGGAGTTATTTGAGACAGTCTGCGTAGGGCATCTGTTTGAGGCCGGTAATCCTCTTTGTAAGGTATTTCTGTGGCCTTTCCAGTTGTTGTAGATGTCTTGTGAGGTACATACCAAAAGGGGCGTTGTACTCTATAATGGGTCTAAAGAGTGATGAGTAGAGGGGAACAATGACCTCTTTTTTTCTGGATGAGAAACCTTTTGTGATGAGGTGTGCCACATAGAAGGATTTCCTGACTACTGTGGCGATGTCATTATCAAAGGAGAGAATACTGTCCACCTGTGTCCCAATGTCACTTATCACAATTTTGGTGTTAAGTATACTACTGCCTATGTTGTAGTTCATGGGTACAGAGTTTTTACCAAAGGGGATGACAATGCACTTTTTGGCATTGAGCTTGAGGCCATGGCTTACCAGGCATCTGTCTCAGTGAGGCCCTTTTGTAGGATGTCCACATCATTAGGAGTTTTGATTATGGCTCCTAGTTTGCAGTCATCTGCGAACTTCGTTAACCAAAGACCTTCTGTGTTAGCCTGTACTTCAGAGAAGTAGATACCAAACAGGAGAGGAACCAGGACTGAACCCTGTGGTACTCCACTTGTCACTGGTCTGAAGTCGGATTTGGAGTCTGCTACTTTCACAGTGTGGGTTCTGTCAGTGAGCCAGTTGCCAACCCATCTTGTGACATAGGGGTTTATACCTAGTTTAGTGAGTTTATCTATAATTCCAGAGTGGGGAATGGTGTTGAAAGCCTTGGCAAGATCTAGATAGGCTGTGTGAACCACCTTACCCTTGTCTATGGCTTTGGCGACTGCTTCAAAGAAGTCTGTCAGGTTTAGGAGACATGATCTGCCTTTTACAAACCCGAACTGGGTGGAGTCCAGAGTTTGAAGATTACCAATGTCTTTGTTTATAAGTTCCATGATGATACATTCCATGGCCTTGCAGACCAGGCTCGACAGGCTAATAGGGCGGTAGTTCCCGGGGTCCATGGTGGCTCCCCCCTTGTGGAGTGGGATAACCGTTGCTGTGCGCTATTCAGCAGGCACAAAGTCTGAGGTGAGGCTATGATTGAAAAAAATTAAACAGCCTCTGCAAGGCTCGAACCCAGGACCCTGCGCACCATAGCCAAAGTGATTTACCACTAAGCCCTGTCAGATATCATCATGGAACTCATAAACAAAGACATTGGTAACCACCAAACTCTGGACCCCACCCAGTTCGGGTTTGTGAAAGGCAGATCATGCATCCTGAACCTAATTGACTTCTCTGAGGCAGTCGATGAGGCTAAGGTGGTTACACAACCTATCTTGACCTCGCCAAGGCTTTTTACACCATCCCCCATTCTGGAATTATAGCTAAACTCACTAAACTAGGTATAAAACCCTACGTCACAAGATGGGTTGCCAGCTGACTCACTGACAGAACCCACACTGTAAAAGTTGCAGACTCCAAATCTGACATCAAACCAGTGACAAGTGGAGTACCACAGGGTTCAGTCCTGGGACTTAGCCTGTACTTCAGAGAAGTAGATACCAAACAGGAGAACACAGAAGGCCTCTGGCTAATGAAGTTCGCAGATGACTGCAAACTAGGAGCCATAGTCGAGTCCCCAAATGATGTGGACATCCTACAGATGGGCCTCACTGAGACAGATGCCTGGTGTTAGAGCCATGGCCTCAAGCTCGATGACAAAAAGTGCATTGTCATCCCCTTTGGTAAAAACTCTGTACCCATGAGCTACCACATAGGTGGTAATCTACTTAACACAGAATGTGTGATGAGACCTTGGGACCCAGGTGAACAGTAGTCTCTCCTTTGATAATCACATCGCCACAGTAGTCAGGAAGTCCTTCTACGTGGCACACCTCATCACAAAAGGGTTCTCATCCAGGAAAAAGAGAGGTCAATGTTCCCCTTTACTTGACACTCTTTAGACCCATTATAGAGTACAACTCCCCTTTTGGAATGTACCTCACAAGACATTTGCAATAGCTGGAAAGGCTGCAGAAGTACCTCACAAAGAGGATTACTGGCCTCAAACAGATGCCCTACACTGACCATCTAAAAAAACTCCAGCTTTACTCCTTAGCATATCGCCTTCTCCAAGGTGATTTCTGCCTAACATATAAAGCTATGTCAAACCCAGAGCTGTTGGACATGCTACACCTAAAGAAATCCCAATCCCTCTGAGCTACATGCTCTAGGGACCTAAACCTTGTCACCACAATAAACAGGACATGCTGGAGAGATAGATTCCTGTCCCAGAGACTTCCCATACTCTGGAACAAGCTACCCATCTATGTCAGGCAAAGTTCCTCATTAGCACTTTTCAAGAAAAATCTTTGAGTGGATGGGAGATAGGAAAATATACACCGGGAATCACTTATGTGGCTCTGCTTGACAGTGGCACAGGAAAATAATTTTATTGGGTGGCATAAGCCAAGGAAACTTGTTGGCTAGGTTTACTTAGGCAGATAGCCTAGTACCTACCTATGAACCTATTATTAGACTAAGTACAATATTATGTAGCATTGAAATGTGCTGACATAAGGGTGACAGTTCATTATTTACCCATAAAGCAAATGTCAGAGTGGAAAAGTTCAAGTAGTGGATAAAGAGGAGGAGGGGAAGAGAAGAAAGAGTGAGAAGAAGTATTTGTTAGAAGTAATAATTAGGGTAGATATGGGAGGCAGGAGAAAAAATGAGTAAAAGCAACATTACAAGTAAGAGAAACGAAACCAAGGAAAAGAATAAATAACCTGGACAACAACATGTACTGTGTGTGTGTGTGTGTGTGTGTGTGTGTGTGTGTGTGTGTGTGTGTGTGTGTGTGTGTGTGTGTGTGTGTGTGTGTGTGTGTGTGGTGTATAAGAACTATAAAGCAAATTTGCACTGATACCTGCATGCTGCCCTGCTGAGAGGGACACTTGTGCAAGTGCAGTGGACTGGCTCCAGTAGGAAGGGATGGCAGCATAACTCTCAACATTATAGAACAAGAAATCTGGACAAGGCCATAAATAATAGGGGACAAAGGCCCCAAAATGGGACAATTTATAAATATTGAACTTACAAACTTAGAAAGTTGATAAACAGGTTTTGCATAAGAGCGAATTTTCTTAAGGATATGAAGTCTGAAAATCAAATGCCTGTCAACTTTCTGACTTCAGTGTTCAATGATTTGCCAGTGATTTGACAGAAAACTGCAGTTTTATGAAAAACAGACAAAAAATCTGGACTTTCTGCAAAACTCTGTACTGTTGAGAGATATGGATGGGAGTCTTGAACCAACACCCATCAATCATTTTCATTTGTTTGCCAAAGCCATTACAGCAGTGTTTTGCAGAGAGGTGCGAAAAGCCTTAAATTTGACTGGTATGTTGTGTGGCTGTGGTAGCTGTGTTTGTGGAAGGGGAGGTGTGCCTTTGTAAGTGTGGTGCGAATGTTATGGATTATGAAATGGAGAGATTAAGAGTAAAATTGTGCTCAGTGAACTCCCTAGCAATTTCATCACTGCTTGATTCAGACATATGCATTCCCCTGTGTTTGTCAGTACTATGTTTGAGTATATTGTTTTGGAGTGTAGTTTCACTGCTACAGCTGCTGCTACTCTTTCAATACAAATATCTGCTTTGGAAGTTTTCTCCAGGAGTCTGCTGCTGAGAGGATGAGAGACATGCTACAGGTATATAACTAAGACAAACTAGATAAAGCTATAGTAAGAAAAAGTACTAGGTCGCATCAGAGGCTTAGGAGGTCATTGTTAAGAAACTGAGAAGTGTTGTAAAATGTATCATTAAATACCGTAAGTTCAGGTTATACTGTAAGAGAATAACTATGTAAAGATAACCATGTCAGCAGCCAAAATGCTTTATACGTTGAATATTTTACTGTGCACGGGAAAAGATTTAGTGGCACACCAGGCTGTGATTTTTTTTTATGTCTATTGTCATGCAAAGCTGACTAAATAGTTGAATCTAGTAAAGCTGGAAATGTGAGACTGTAGCCCACTGAAGGAAGGGAGATGGGAGGAGTAACCTGGCCAGGAACTGAAACTTGCAAAACTGCTCCTTGTGAAAACTGAAAAGTCTTTTTTATCTCAGTAATTTGTTGACACTTTTGCAAGTTTCTTTCAGAGAATGTGTAGTACATCAGTAGGAACAACATTTGTAAAACTCAGAGCATACCAGTCAATGACACATGAGCTGCAGACTCTCAAACTTGGCAGTTTTTTCAGGTTTTCCATTTTAAGTGAATGGAAGTCTAGTCTGACAACAAATGGTAGGGCTGTTTGTTCTCAGTCTGTGCATTATGGGACAGGTTTAGCTTTCCAAAGGAATCACGATGTCTGCCCCCATGAGGGCAGACAAGAGTAAAAACAAAATAAAATTAGGAATGAGTACTTATTTTGCTGCAGGCAGCTTTAGGAGGTGCAGTAAATCATGGCAAGATAAAAAAATATATGTTTTCTTCATCATTTGCCTGTAGTGGTCCTACCCACCCCCCTCCATTTCACTTCCAACCAGTCCCAACAACATATATTCTCACCCTTATCCAAAAACTGAAACCATCCACTCCTTCAGGTGACCAGCTACTTGCTGAATATCTACAAAAGGCAGCTAAATCCATTGCCTGTCCTATTTCCATCCTGATTAACAGAACCATCACTGAAGGACACATCCCAAGTATCTGGAAAGTCTCCCGTTTTATCTCACTACATAAAGGCAGAAGCCCTACTGAATTCTCTAACTACCGTCCCATAGCCCTACTTTCTCTTTTAGTAAAGATCATGGAGAAATGTGTCCACAAGCAAGTGCTAGACCACCTAATCCAAAATAAGTTGCTATCCAGCTGTCAACATGGTTTCAGAACTTCCCACAGCACTACTACTGCCCTCCTCTCCTTTACAGACCATATCAACAAAAACTGCAACCAAAATATGCTTTCCTCTGCATTGCTTATCGATCTGTCAAAAGCATTTGATATGGTAAATCACCAGATACTTTTAAACATCTGTACATCCCTGTCACTAGATGAACCTGCTATAAAATGGTTCAAGTCCTTCTTAGAAAACAGACAACACGCCGTTCTTTGGCATAATTCTCTATCTACCCACCTGCCAGTTAACCTTGGTGTCCCTCTTAGGACCCTTACTTTTCACCTTATTTATCAATGACCTTCACCTAGCAATTCCCCAAGCTACATGCATCCAATGACTCCACTCTTGAATGCTCATCCTCAACCACATCTGAACTTTACTCCCTTACCCAGACAGTGTTTAACACAGTTGAACAATGGTTTTCATAGCGCTGTCTCCTCCTGAACCCCCAAAAAACTAAACTCCTCCTTTTTACTCCTACACGTAGGTCCTCCACTATAGATTTCACTGTAACATCCAACAATGGTACTCTCATATCCCCAGAACCTACAGCAAAACTACTAGGCATCACCATAGATGACAAACTTTATTTTGACACCCATATCAATAATACTCTAAAAACTGTTAACAGAAAACTTGGCTCTCTCTATAGGGTCAAAAAACCTTCCTTTCCCCTTCAGCTAGAATAACTATTGCTCACACTCATCTAATCTCTACTGTCCTGTATGCCTCACCAATATATACAAATCTATCTAAGAACAACCTCAATAAAATGGAACATTCCTACAATAACATAGCCAGATTTGCTACAGGAAACCCTTTCAGAACCCACCACTGTCATAATCTAAAACAGCTTGGATGGCTTGAACTGCAAAATTAGCTTAATTTCCACCAACTGACCATTGCCCATAAGTCCCTTTACCGACCAACAAATACTCCTATACTTTCTACCCTCATCACCCCCTATACCAATCTAAAGACCCTACGATTATCACACAAACTGCTTGTAGATATTACAGAATCCAACAACAGAGCTGGGGACTCTCTTCTGTACTACTGTTGGAAAATCCTGGAACCTACTTCCCAATGAACTTTCCTCACTGCCCTCTACATCACTTTTCAAAAGTAAACTAAAACTCTTCCTCAGAACACACTGATTGTGCCCCTGTACAAAGCCTGACTAAGCATCTAGCTCTTCTATCTTGCCTCTGCCTCCACTCCTCTTCTGTCTAATAAATTCCTACTCTCTTTAAATACAACATACCCTTGTCCTACTATACACTCTTATTTGCATTTTCTGGAAACGTATGATGATTGAGACCACGGTTATTACTATAATAACTATTGTTTAACCAGCGTTCTTTTTTATTATGTAACAACCTGTAGTCTGTGTTTTTACCTGCATTACTCTGTACTATGAATGGATTGTCTACCTTAAATAATAATCTCTGAACTATTCCTTTAAAGTTCATTGTACTTGTTAATAGTTGTTTATGAATCTTGTGTGTATATGAGTTGTTTTTGATTTTTCTTCTCATGGAGCTTATCTCCCTGAGCCACTACTGAATATGGACATACATCCAGTTAGACTAGCCTGGTCAACAAATGTAAAATAAAAAAAATAAAATAAAATAAATAAATAAATATGGATACACCCCCGCCTTTTGTATTTCTGTCCGGGTTCTGTGGCTGAAATGTATGATATGAGTTGTAGCCTGGTAGTGCTGAGGTGCTCTCTGGAGCCTTAAACCAGATTTCTGTTACTGCACATATATCGATTTTCTCCATACTGAGGAGTGCCTCGAGTGTGTGTATTTTGAGGTTTAGACTTCTGGCATTGAGTAGCATTACCCTCAGATTTTTGTTACTTGTGCTATTTACGACGGTGGGTTTGTCTTTTGAGCCTTGCCTAAAAAAGGCACTATGGGGGTGACAAGAGTCTTGGCCAGTATTCGAAAGCCTAAGGGTTACAGGTGCAAGCTGTCTCTAGCGAAGCAGCGTGGCTTGTCGAGCATGTCATCCCAGGCTGATAGACACTGGATCCCCTTTGAATGACACCAGAAACTTAGTCAGTTGTTGAAATTTATCATTTTTTTTTTATACCGTAGTATCATTCTTGGTGAGGGCAGGATGCTACTCAGGGTCAGGGTCATACGGCTTGGGCTACGTGATCAGAGAGCTCTTCCATGTCTCTTTTCATGTAGTCCAGGGAGGTATGGCTCAGGTCATTCACACCAACATGGACAATGACAGAGTCGTATTTGTACCTGTTCTGGAGTGACGTGAGTGCGTGTGTTATGTGGCGGATCCTGGCACCCGACAGGCAGCTAACAGTAACCTTCTCCTTGTTCAGCCTAGTGAGTGGGACGTCAGTGTGCCTGACTATAGAGTCACTGATCACTGGTGTGTTGGGTATGTTATTTTGCCTTAAGGGCTGTGATTGCTTGGCACACTGGTTTTGTGAAGTATGAGTTTCATGGTTTGTGTTGGGTGGTTGAGGTTGCTTGGATGTCTGCTTTGGAGGTTTCTGTTGCTTTTGCAGATTTTTATTTAGAGCCTCCGAGTATGTTTTTCATGTATTTATGTGTGTTTTTTGCTGGTGTTGGTTTAATGGGTCTATGTGAGACTGGTGGTGTGATGCAAGTATTTCCCTTCTCCTCTTGACTGTCTGATCCAGTCTTGGGTTGAGAGAGCTTAGCCTCCAGTTTGGCTGTATAATTGCATCTCTCACATGTATTAGTGTTGGTGGTAGAGGAGAGGGTTGTCTGTGTACATGAGGCAGTTGTAACATTGCCTCAAAATGCCCAGATTCACCAGTTGGACTGGAGAGTACACCTGAAACTGCCCTTTGGACATGCCTGGATAGGTACAGTGAACTGATTTACTGATTGGCTGGTAAGGTCGAATAAGAGAGCCTTGTCCTTTTGTACAGTATAGGGGGGTCTAGTGCTAGGGTTTATAAGTGCTTGCTGTGAGTTTTGAGCATGTGCCGGGCTGAAACATGAATGGTTTGAGTGCTTAAGTTGAAAGTTTGTCTAGTTCCAAGGGAAAAATTGAAAGGGAGACTTTGTGGAGCCGGGAATAGTTTACCCTAGCTAACCGGCGCTGCCCGGCATGCAAAACTGGGCAAATGCGGTTTTTATAGCAGGGAAATGAGAGAGGGAGAAATTAGCCCAAAATGGCCAATAAACTACTAATTTTTGGGCTGATACCACTCCTCCAGGGATAGATAGGCTGCTCAAAGCTCCCCTCTCTCACAGGTGAACAGAGAAACTTCCTTCTATCCAAGTAAGGTGTGGCAAACACAGAGACTTGTAACACAGCCCTGAATTCAGCACTAACCTGAAAACTGGACTGTACTAGCTTAGAAAGACGGGAAACAAGTATATTTTTTGGGGAGGGGGGTTTCAGAAAATAAAGCAGATATAATAAAAAAAACTTTAAATGCACAGAAAAGGATACTTCTTGTTATATATCTCAGATCAGAGTTGTAGCCAATGCCCCTAGTAATAAAGTAGGAAGAAACAGAAATACAGTAACAGCAGATGAATAAAGTGCAAATATATATATATATATATATATATATATATATATATATGTGTGTGTATATGTGTATATATATATATATATATATATATATATATATATATATATATATATATATATATATATATATATGGGATCCGGACACATGCTCGACTAGCATATGTCCGAATCACAAAACATAGAACACACATACACGAAAGCGCTTAACATCGAGAAGCACTTCTCTGTATGTGTGCCTGTTTCGTAGATCGGACTACAGTGCGGGTAAGGGAAAATTCCCTTTTCAATACTGTAGTGCGATCTTGGAGTGAGAATAATAAAGTAGGGGGGGTGCAGGGGGGTGAAGCCCCCCTGCAGAAGTATAGATTTTTTTTTTGAACTACACATACACAGAAGCACTTTTCGATGTTAAGCACTTTCGTGTATGTGTGGTCAATGTTTTGTGATTCGGACATATGCTAGTCGAGCATGTGTCCTAGAACCATATATATATAGATACATTTTATATATATATATATATATATATATATATATATATATATATATATATATATATATATATATATATAAAATGTATGTATATATAAAACAATAGAAAACAAACAAACTGATTTAAACAAGTTACCCAATTAACCAGAAGAAAGCTCAAAACTGAGCCCTGTTCCAGCAGTCTTCAATCAGACAAGTTCTAACTGCACACTCCCACCACTAGGGTGCAGGGGAACCTTCTTCAAAAAAAGATTGCTTGGATCAGTGCTCAAGTTATACAAACAAAGCTAGATTCAGCAGGAAGTAAGGTCATACAACCTTAATTGCAAACGGAGGACAAGCCCAGCCCCTTTAGAGATGGAAGGGGTGAGGAGATCCTAACAGATGTTGAACTGGAATCAGCAGAACAACCCATGGAACCATCAGGAATCCAGCGACAAATACTTGGAACAAGGGGTGAGACCCAGGAGGACTTTTCACAGCTCGTACAGCAGCAAGTAAGTTACAACAAACCTTTTCAAAAGGGTGCAGTTGCAGAAACAGTTCATATAATTTGTAAAGGTAGTGGTGACTTTGAATTATATAATTTTTTTTTTCTAAGAACATTAAAATGGAATATGCTAATGTGTTGGCCAAAGGACTTCCATTTATGCCAACAAAAAGATAATCTTATATACTCTCTAACTGAGTTGAAATTATATACCAGGAAACTGAACCAAGTCTTGTGGTTTAATCACGGTACTGATACAAATGGTGATAACTTACTTAGGATACCAGGTATTTTTAACCCACCCCTGAACCATAACATACTTTTGTTTGAAAAATTATGCGAATTGGATAGTCGGGAATGTTTAAGTAAACCCTGTAATGGTAAATACGTTAATATGACAAATTATGAAATTCTGTATTGTTTGATGTGGTAAATGATAAAAGCATACAGGTTATGAAACCCGACATGGGGGGAAGATTAATAATATGAACACAGCTGATTATTCTACAAGTATGAACAGTTTATTAT
This sequence comes from Protopterus annectens, assembly GCF_019279795.1. Taxonomy (NCBI): domain Eukaryota; kingdom Metazoa; phylum Chordata; order Ceratodontiformes; family Protopteridae; genus Protopterus; species Protopterus annectens. The sequence continues at coordinate 598,328,600 of NC_056741.1, read as the reverse complement.
TTAATGATCAATTTGAGAAAGTTTCATTAACTGAAATGCATATTGCTTTTCAAAAAATTGATTTAGCGCTGGAAGATATTTCACTACAAGGTCAGATACTTAAAAGTGAATATAATTTTATGTTAAATGAAAGACCAGTTATAGCTAGCATCCTTGGCTTACCGAAAATTCACCCTGTTGTGGATGCAAAGAGATCCAAGACCTTTTTCCACTGCCAAGCTTCTGGACTATACACTTAAAAAAAGCTTAAAAATGGTAGCTCAAATATGCAAGGACTCCTGGCATTTTCTTCATCGGTTGAATAATATACAGATGTTCTTCGTGTTTCACTGTTGCAGTCATTACATTTGGGTTATCTGCCTGCAGGTAGCCCTCAGCTGGCCTGAATATCAAAGTCTTGGGTCCTGCGTCGGATGCAGTCTCATTTTTCATGACGTCAGGTAGTCAGGGGTATAAAGCATGCAGCTGATGCCATCACATCAGTCTTTCTTGCCAAGCGGTGCCCGAAGCAGAACCAGTTTGCAAGTGCCGGTCGGCCGACTCCTGAAATTTTCATTTTCGAGTTTCAGAACTGAAGTCTTCAAAAAAGCTAAGTAGCCCATTGGGGATGCTTTTTCTTGCTCTAAACCAATGTCAGTAAAAGTCAACAATTGTATTAGCTGTGGAAAGCAAATACCTTATAAAGATTTTCATTCGTACTGCATTCCTTGCTTAGGCCCAGGCCACAACGTCCTTCGCTGTCAGATTTGTGCCTTATTCAATCCTCGAACTATTCGTCGTTGGTCCATTTTTGCAGGAAACTATTTCGGTACTCTGTTTAATTATCCAGAAATGGCTTCGGTAAGCCATCTGACTACCGACATTTAAAAAAAACGTAAAGATAAAGACAGAGACAGACCACATAGGTCCAAAGCTGCCGACGACGATTCCGTTAAGCTAGTCACCAATTCTCCGGTACTCAGTGAGGTGCTTTCGCAGCCCCTGATACCAGCTACTTCAGATTCGCATGCCTCTATTGAGACCCATTTGGAGTCCGGTATGCCGCGAGATGCTTCTTCGACCATGGAATCTGCGGATGTCTCTACCTTGGATGGGTCCAGAGCTGCTGTGCAGGCACCGGCTTCTGAGGGTGTATTCAGGCCTACTGACTAGCATTTCAAACCAATGCCATCTTCTTCTTCAAGGCCTAAAACTCAACCCACGCCTGGAAAACCAACGTCCAAACTGCATGGTCAGGCCCATATGCCTAAAAAACAAATGATAAGAATGGCTAAAGACTTTATTACTTTAATTAGGAGAAGCCAGCCTTCTCCCTCTAAGAGACCTAGAACTGATTTTCCTTCTGATTCTTCTGATCAGGATTCTGAATTTTCTGTTTCTTCTGATTACCAGGATTTGCCCTTATCTATCTATCCATTCCCTCTGCTTCCCCTCCAGAAGATTTTTCATTTGGTGAAACCTTGCACACTCTTAGGGAGCATTTCTGCTGGGAAAGCCAGGATTACAAAAAGAGCCTTAGGGAATTCTTACTCCTACCTCAGCACAGGCCTTTAGCTATCCCTCCTGTCCTGAACATAGTAGATGATGCCTTCTTGGAATCTAGCCTGGCCCCAGACACTTTACCTCCGGCTCCCAGAAAACCTGACAGGTATTACAGAGTACTTGACTCTCACAAGTTTCTCTTAAAGAATCCTACTGCGGACCCAGAGACCATTTCCCAGGGACCCAAAGGCATTAAGGCTACTACTGCCAAAAAACTCTACCCCCCTCTGTTAGAGATTCCAGGGCCTTGGACAGATGGGGTAAGAAGGTATACACTTCTACTACTTTGGCCATTAGGGCCTTAGACTGCCAGTTTCATATGTTACAGTATCAGCAGCATATTATGGGACTATTTAAACAGAAAATGATGTTGATTCCTGACTGTGCTGAAAATAAAGAATTACAGGATTTAATGCATTTTGCTGAACAAGTTGGTAAACATACTTTGCAATGTTGTTTTGACTCTTTAGAAGCATCTTGCAGGGCTACTGTCACTGGGTCTGTTCTTAGAAGGCATGCTTGGCTTAATGAGCAGAATTTGCCAGATCATGTTAAAGCTAAATTACTGGATGCTCTATTAAACCAAGACTGCCTGTTTGGCAACAAAGCAGAAGTCGTCCTTAAAAAATGGAGGAAAAAGCTAAATCAATGCAAACTGTTAAAGATTTCCTGCAGGTACAGCCTCCCAGATTCAGTAGGCATTGGTCTTCTAAGAATTGGTCCTTTCCTGTCTCTTCCAGGCCTTCAAAGTCCAAACCCAGGAACAACAGACCACCTAGGCTACAGTCTCAAGATACTTACAGGCCTAAGCAGTGGGGGGCTCCCACCTCCAAAGCTGGAAGTAGTAAGACACCCCCCATATTGAAAACTGTCAAAATGACTTAACCTTAAACCTTCCAAGCCCTGCTCAACTGCCGGCTCCCCTAGGTGGAAGGATCACCCTGCATGCAAAAACTGGGAAATCATTACCCAGGATAAATGGGTTTTAAATATAGTTTCCCAAGGATACAGATTCCACTTCCACACCTTACCAACCCCAAACGGTTTGCCAGACCTACCCCCAAATCAGTGAGCAGAGGCTCAACAGCAGGTTGGTTCTCTTCTAAGTATCAGGACTATTCAGCCTGTCCCAGCAACAGAAAGGGGACAAGGGTTTTACTCAAGACTATTCTTGGTACCCAGAATAGAGAGCTCCTGGCGTCTTATCCTGGACCTCTCTATTCTAAACACCTTTTATGTAATGCCAAAATTCAAAGTGCTAACACTTCATCAGCTGCTTCTTATGCTAGGCAAAGATGCCTGGTTGGCAACCTTAGACTTAAAGGAAGCTTAACTGCACATTCCAGTAAGGAAATCTTTCAGGAAATACCTACGCTTCAGAGCAAGCTACATGCACTATCAGTTCTCTGCACTTCCCTTTGGCTTATCTACTGCGCCCATGGTATTCACAAAGTGCTTAGCTCCAGTCATTGTATTTTGCAGGCAAAGAAATATTCAAATATACCCATACCTGGATGATTGTCTAATTCAGGCAGAAAGCCAGTACATGCTACTAAATCATCTGGCATTTGTAAAGAAACTTCTGACCTCACTGGGGTACACCATAAACAAAAAGAAATCTCACCTAGTACCCTGCCAACAAAATTGTATACATGGGAGCAAGCTTGAACACAACTTCCCAGATGGCTTACCTCATACCAGAGAAACAAGTTTATTTAACAGCGTACTTCAAACTACTGGCCACAAAGATCCAGTTATCTGCAAGGAAGATCCTGCAAGCCCTGGGGTTCATGGCCTCTTGCATTCTACTCCTTCCATATGCAAGGCTGCATATGAGGAAACTACAATGGTATCTAAAAAGCCTAAGGTGTCAACATTCTCAGGACCTGTAGTCAATGATTCCTATCATTCTTTGTATAAAGACAGAGTTCCGTTGGTGGGCAGAGGCCTGCTACCACAAGAAGGGACTGCCATTCACTCTACCCCCTGCCGCCCAAATCCTAACAACAGACTATGCATGGGGGGGGGGGGGGGCTCACTTGGCAGGGCAGTGCATTCAGGGAAATGGAACCTGAGTTAGATGTACCTGCATATCAATCAAAAAGAAATGTTAGCTGTACAGAATTCCCTGACAGCCTTCAAGGACCACATCCTTCCAGGACAATTATTGGTAAAGACAAGACAACAGCACTGTTATGTGGTACTTAAACAAGCAGGGGGGATCCCACTCGTATCCTCTCTGCAGACTAGTCATGGCTCTGTGGAACACAGCCTTGAGCACCTACAAGCTCAATTCCTGCCAGGCCAGCTAAATTCACTGGCAGACGACCTAAGCAGAAATCTCATAGACCCTCACGAGTGGATACTGGAACCAAAGATATTCAACATTTTGAGAAACAAATGGGGGAACCCAGAGGTAGACCAGTTTGCCTCCCCTCAGAACTACCAGTTGGGAACTTCCCACAGTCAAGCTTGGAAATGTAATGCCTTGTCCTTCACCTGGGAAAGCCTCTCAGTTTATGCCTTTCCCCTCTGCCTCTCCTCTCAAAAGTTCTGCTAAAGATCAAACAGGACAAACCAAGGACAATACTGATTGCACCAGACTGGTCACGCCAGCACTGGTACCCCCTCTTGGGCAGTATGTCACTGCTGGAACCATGACACCTGCCTCAGACCCCTTCCCTGCTGTCCCAGCAGGAGGGCCAGATTCTGCACCCCCAGCTTCAAACCCTGAACCTTGCAGCCTGGCTAATTCCCTGAGCTCTCCAATAGCATCCCTCAGTAAGCAGGTGCTAGATGTCATTCTGGAGGCAAGGAGGCCTAGTACTAGAAAATCCTATGCTGAAAAGTGGAAAAGATACTGTTCCTGGAGCCAGACTCAGGGGGTGGGCACAAGAGTGCCCAGCTTACCGCATATTCTTCAATACTTAACAGAGATGCTCCACAAGGACCTTTCCTTCTCATCAATTAAAATGCATGCCTCAGCCATTTCAGCACATTATAATACTGAGCCGCCCCTCTTCTCTCACCCCTGTTGAAACAATTCCTCAGAGGGCCAAAAATTTAAGACCACTCAGGAGAGCCCCTACTCCAGCCTGGGACCTTAACTTTGTATTGGAAAAGCTCACTTTACCTCCTTTTGAGCCAGCTGCAACTGCAGAGTTAAAATTCCTTTCTTGGAAGACAGTCTTCCTTATAGCCATCACTTCAGCAAGAAGAGTGTTTGAATTACAGGCCCTCATGGCAGTGGACCCCTTCCATCTTCTATGCTGACAGGGTGTCCCTCACGACCAATCCTTCCTTTATGCCCAAGGTGGTATCCAGTGTGGCCCTTAATCAGTCCATTCATTTGCCAACCTTTTTTCCTAATCCACAGAACAAAGGAGAATGAATTATGCACTCTTTGGGCATGCACAGACAACTTAGATTTTGTTTGGACAGGACTAAGCCTCGCAGATAAAATGAACAGCTGCTAGTTGCCTTTGCTGCAGGGGCAGAGGGGAAGGCCATTTCAAAGCAAACCATTTCTAACTGGATAGGCCACTGCATTTATTTCTGTTATAAGCACCATGGAAAACCTACCCCACAGGGGATAAGATCAAATTCTACCAGGGCTGCATCTACCTCTACAGCCTTTCTCAGTGGTGTCCCTACCAGGGACATCCTAGAAGCTGCTGCCTGGAGCTCTGTACATACCTTCACCAAGCATTACCACTTGCCTATTTTTTTCAAAATCCAGAGCTGGTTTTGCCACTGCAGTCTTGCAGGGCTTAATAGCTGGTCCTAATGCTCTCTAATTTCCTCTTCCCTACCTTAGCTTTGGGAATCTACCCAAATGTAATGATTGCAACAGTGAAACACGAAGAACATAGTACAGTTGTGTACACTTACCATAAATGTAGATGTTCGAGTGTATTCACTGTTGCAGTCCTGGTTACCCTCCCTCCAGCCCCCCTGACTTCTCTTGGCTATACCTGGTGTATTTGCTTTTTGTTGGAGGTGTAACCTATCATAGATATATATATATATATATATATATATATCTATAATTGCTTCCCATTATGGGGGCACCTAACATCTGGGGTAAGAAAAACTGATGTAATGGCGTCGGCTGCATGCTTTATACCCCTGACTACCTGACGTCATGGAAGAAGAGACAGCATCCGATGCAGGACCCAAGACTTTGATATTCAGGCCGGCTGAGGGCTACCTGCAGGCAGATAACACAAATTTAATGACTGTAACAGTGAATACACTCGAACATCTACATTTATGGTAAGTGTACACAGCTGTACTTTTTATTCTGAGGCCATTTTTGTTACTATTGACATACAGAATTTATTTTCTGTTATTCCCCATGATTATGGGCTCCTTTGGTTTGAGGTACAGTTATATAAACACAGCGATTTACATATGGATAAAGTTAATCAACAGTAACACTTAAGGAAATTATTTTAAAGAATATTTTTTTTTGTTTTTTGAAGGCCAATATTTTGTTCAAACCACAGGAGTAGCTGTGGGGGCAGCTTGTGCCCTCCATGTTTGCTAGTAATGTAAAGGCTCAATGGGAAGATTATTATATTTTTAACAACCGTTATTCTAAGAGGTGGATTCTTTATACTCAATTTTTGGGCGACATCATTCATTTTTGGGTAAATTCTGAAACAAAACTCCATGAATTTCCGACTTATGTTAACAGCACAGTGGAATTTTTATATTTTACTAGTACTCACAATACAGAAAAAGTATTTGTTAATGTCGAGTTAAGTAAGAACTACAGTTTGATTAAACATAGTACCAATATTCATAGAAAACCAACTTTTTCCAATTCCTACCTCCATAGGACAAAAATATGGATTTGTAAAATGTAGATGTTGTACTCTATGCCCATATATTTGTACAGATAGTAATTTCACCATCAGGGATATGACATACAAAATGAGGGGCCATTATTTGTGTTACACAGAAAAGTAAGGTTTATCTTGCACAATGCCAGAATTGTTCCATATTTTATGTAGGAAAAGACCACTAGACATTTTAAAGACCGGATATATGAACATTTACAGAATTAAAAAAAAGAAAGCACCAATGCATTATGTAAACATATTGCTGTTTTTTCCACTCATATGTTCATATTTTAATCATAGAACAAGTAAAAAGTGAAACCCAGGGTTGGATTATTTCTAAACATCTTGATGCCTGTGAACTTTAATGGTGATTGAGGTTAGATGCTATTCTTTACCCAGGGTAGAATGATGCTTGTTCCATCAACCCTAATTTAAAATTAAAGTTTTATAATGCTAATTAAGAGTGCTGTTTGGTTGGTTGATATAACATGTGATTTTATGAGGTTTGCTATTTAAACCTGTTCTTAATAGTATTAATCAGTTCTGAAGAAGTTCTGATATTGCAAGAAAGTACAGTTGTGTAAAATCTTACCATAACAGTAGATGTCTTTGCCTTCACCACTGCAGCATTCTTTACAAATGGGATTCCCTGCCATGAAGCCCACCGTCTAGCCAGTTTACCAAAGTCTACTGTTGCTTTAAGGTACACTGAATGTCACCTGCACACTCCTTGTGTGGGGGCATAAAGGTGGCGTTCCATCCTCCGAACTGATTGCCCCAGTAGGAACAGCAGTCCAAGGAAAACCAAACAGAGCTTGCACATCCAGTAGGGAAAAAAGACCAGGGGAATGGAAGGAGGGTGTGAATACTGCAGCGGTGAAGGCAAGGACATCTACTGTTATGGTAAGATTTTACGCAACTGTACTATGTCCTTACACCGCTGCAGTATTCCTCACAAATGGGAGCGTGACAAAGCTCAAGAAGAAACTTGGGAGGAGGAAGCAGCAGAGCCCTCCAAGAAGTCATGAGGAATGGCAGCAGCACAACCTGCTCTAGCTCTAGAGACACCATCCAACTGGTAATGTTTGGTAAAGTTATGCATAGAAGTCCAGGTAGCTGCTTCAAGAATAAAGTTAGTGTCCAAGCCTTTGGAAAAAACACCAGAGGAAACCACAGCTCTAGTGGAATGAGCCTTTACAGAAGAAGGAAGGCTATCGCCATGAAAAGTGTAACAAAAGGAAATAGCCTTTGAAATCCAAGTGGAAATAGTTTGCTTGGAAACAGCCAAACCTAAAGACCTAGGATGAAAGGAAACAAATAACTGGTCAGATTTTCTGATCGCCTTAGTGTTATCCAAATAAAATCTGAGCTGTCTGTGCACATCTAAGGTATGCAGCACCCTCTTGTTGTCACATTGCGGAGAGAGGAAAAATGTAGACAAATTAATAGACTGATTAAGCGACAACTCATTAACCACCTTGGGCATGAAAGAAGGGTTAGTATGCAAGGATACCCTGTCCTCATGAAATATCAAAAAAAGTGGACAAGCCATAAGGGTTTACAACTCATACACCCATCTGGCAGAAGTAAGAGCTAACAAAAGAACGGTCTTCCAAGAACAATATTGCAAGGAAGCTGAAACAGCAGGCTCAACAAGAGCCTGAGTCAATTTTTCCAGAACTAAATTAAGATCCCAGGGAAGAAGAGCAGGCTTTCTGGGAGGTCTAATATTAAGGAAGCCTTTAATAAACTGCCTAGCCTCAAATCTAGAAGCTAACGAGGGAGTTAAAGGCAGCCATGCAGAAAGAGCATGTTAAGTGTGCCTTAATAGAAGAATAGGCCAAACCAACATTGAGCAACTCACACAAATAAGAGAGGACCAAAGGAACATCCACAGAAAGTGGGTCCAGGTCACGAGAAAGACACCCTATAGAAAACCTCTTCCATTTAGATAAGTAGGATTTCCTGGCCTCCTGCAGAACCTGCAGCATATCCTCAGAAAAAAGGAGTCTATGAGGAATCAAAACCCTATCACCCACAGTGTCAGATGAAGCATGGACAGGTGTGTCTTGTGTGAGGAGATCCACCCTGTGGGTTAACTTGTGATGATTGCCCCTGGCGTGATGCAAAAGTAGAGGGAACCAGTACTGTCGTGGCCAAAAGGGAGTCACCAACATGATTTTGGGAGCATCCTGTTGAATCTTGAACAGGACTCTCAGAAGGAGAGGAGGGGGAGGGAATGCATAAAGAAACATCCCCTTCCAAGTAAAGGAGAAGGCATACCAGAGGACCTGGGACTCTGGCTCAAAACAGAGAAAGTTGTCTGTTCAGAGGGGAGGCAAAGAGATCTACTTGAGGAGTAACGCACTGTTGAACAATGTCCAGAAACACATCCCTATGAAACATCCATTCGTGGGAGAGAGTGAAGGACCTGCTCAGATTGTCTGCCACAGTGTTCCGATCTGATGGAATGTAAACTGCCTGAAGAGTCACCCGATATTGGATAGCCAGATCCCATGCCAGAAGTATCAGCCGGCAAAGACGGTAAGATCTTGTACCCCCCTGTTTGTTGATATACCACATGACTGTGGTATTGTCTGTGAATACCTTGAGAGGCCCTGGAGAGAAGAGAGGATGAAGGTCTGAAGAGCCAACATAAGAGTCCTTGTCTCTTTGTTGATGTGCTCCTTCCGCTGACAAGACAACCACACCCCCTGAACCCTCAGGGAGCCAAATGTTGCTTCCCATCCCACATCTGAAGAGTCTGTGAACAGATCCTGAGGGGGAAGAGGAGGCTGAAAAGGGAGCCCTGGATTCAGAGACAACTGCTGAATCCACCACAGAAGTTCCCTCTTGAGACACGGGAGAAGAGGAACAGGAAAGTCTAGAGGATGCGCATGCTGAAGCCACACCGACTTCAGAAACCACTGGAACTTCCTCATGTGGAGCTTGGCCAGAGGGAGCATTGGAATAGTGGAAGCCATGAATTCCAGAGCTCTCAGAAACTCCCTGGTTGTGATGGAGGCTAGGGGAAGAACAGTTTGAAAGAAAGAAATGAGAGTTAATGCCTTTGGAGGAGGCAGGGATGCCAGCATTGGCACCGTTTGAAACCTGCAACCCAGAAAGACATGATCCTGAAAAGAAGTCAGGGAAGACTTTTTGAAGTTTATTGTAAACCTCAGGCTTTTAAGAAGAGAAATGGTAAAAATGAAGATTTTGCAAAAGGACCTCTGGAGAAGATTGCTTGAATCAGCAGGTCGTCCAAATAAGGGAAGATTTAGATCCTTTGAAGCTTGCAAAAGGCAGTCACAGGAGCAAGGCATTTGGTGAACACCCTTGGGGCAGTAGAAAGACCAAAGGGCAAAGCACAGAACTGAAAATGCTGGGAAGCAAAAGAGAAACACAAAAATCTCATGAAAAGAGGATGGATCGGAATATGGAGATAAGCATTCTTGAGGTTCAAAGACGCCAGAAAGGCCTGAGGGAACAAGAGAGGAAAAAGGGACTGAAGGGACAACATCCGAAAGGAAGGCACCTTCAGAAAGGTGTTTAGATGGGAGAGGTCTAGAATAGGGCTCCAAGTACTTTCTTTTCTGGGCAATAGAAACATTCTTAAATAAAATACTTTCCCCCTTTGGGACACAGGCACCTCTTGAATAGTACATTGAGACAAGAGGTCTCGAAGAACCTCTGGAAAAAAAGGAAGTTGCTCCCAAGGAGGCTGAGGTATGCCCTTAAAAGGAGGGTGGGAAATCCAGACCATGAAGTACCTATGCCGAATGATTGACAGAACCCAAGAATCCTGGGCGATTCGGAGCCAAACATGAAGAGAAAGAGGAATATTGCTGGGAACAGGCAGATCGTCAGACCGCACCTGGTTGTCAGGAAAGGAAGGCTTAGGAATCCCTGAAGTCTGAGTGGGCTTAGCAAGAGGAGTCAGTTTACTACCCTTTTTACCTTTAGAAGGAGGGCGAGACTGCCTACGAGCAAAGGCTGGCTTAGAAGAGTAGTTTTGCTGAAATTTAGGCTCAGGAGAAACAAAGACATGCTTAAGCTCCTGTAAAGTCTTCCCCCTGTCATGAAGAGACTTAAATAAACTAGCAGCTGCTTCACCAAACAAAAGAGAATTATCCAGAGGAGCATCCATCAACTTACCCTTAATATCATCGGGCAAAGGTTGAAGCCAAAGCCATGAATATCTCCTCAGAACAGAACCAGAAGCAGCAGCCTTAGAAGAGGTATCTGCTGCATCATAACTACATTTGATAAAATGAGGAACTACCTGAGAGGAAGTCCCAAGCAAGGAAAGAGCAGAAGATTTACTCTGAATCTGGAAGATCAGAAAGAATCTGACAAGCCTGAGAAAGAAGAGCCAAGACGTACCTAGAGAAATGGGTGTGATAATTAATAGCCCTAAAAGCTAGGGTGACTGAAGTATAAACCTTCTTTTCAGAAGGCAGTAATTTGGAAGAAGGAAGCAATTGAGATGGCTTATCAGAGGCTTACAGACACCACAGAGGGGTCAGCAGCAGGACACTTAAACAAAAAGGAACAATCCTGAGGCACAATATAAAATCTGTCAGACTTCCTGGGAGCAGGGGGCAGAGAATCCGGCTCCTTAGGGGCATTGGAAAAACATCCAATAAAGCAGGCAAGACAGGAGGAATGGCTGCAGGTTCAGGAGATTCCATCTGCAATAACTCATAGTACCTCTTATGAGTATCTGAATCCTGGGCACAATGCCACTTAAATTTCATCATCCAAGAGATTGTGTCCCCAAAGGAAATTTCCACAAAAATCTAGAGTATGCGAATCCTCCTTCTCAGACCCTTAGTCTAAAGGAGAGAGAATCTAGGTAGAAAAGCAAGGGAGTCATCATCAGAATCCACCTTAGTAGAATGCAATCCTCTTGGCCTTTTAGGGGAAGAGGACGAGCAGGAACTAAAACTCCTTGAGGAGGCCTCAACGACAGTAAAGCATTAAATACCCCCTGAGTAAAGGCCTGCCACTCACTTTGTGAATCCCTAGGAGCAGAAGAAACATGATTAGTTTTCTGTTTCTTTTTTAAGGGGACATCTGTCCTAGAAACTTGAGAAGGCCCAGACTTGGGACAGCATTCCACAACCGCAGTACGAACCTCTTCCCTAAATAGAAACTGCAGAACCCCTCTAGACCCCTCGGAAACAGTCAACTCTGGTTCCCTCTGAATGCCCAAAACGAACGCCTGCAAAGCCTCATTGGACGTGCTGCTTGCCAGATCCTCATCGGCTTCCAACCCAGACACAGTAGAAGAATATGACAAAACAACCGGGTGAGTCTCCAGGTGCATAATAACCTCAGGAGAAACTCCCGGCAGAGGCTGGACAGTGGAAGATTCCGGTCTTACCTTATGCCCCTTCTTCTTCCCTGACGGCTGACCCTCTGGGGAACGAAGTTCCATCCATAGTATCTGCAGCAAGAAGCTTAAGACGCTGGTGCTCAATCTACAAGGAAAGGGAAGAAAGCCTACTATGAAGAGTTTTGGGGGCAAACACCTGACAAATTGAACAAGACGTATGCTCGTGAGCAGCACCTAGGCAATAAAGACACTTATCGTGGCAGTCTTTATGGGGAATCAGTCTCCCACACTGGCATTTACCCTTCCTGGATGACATTAACGCCAAACAGCAGAAAACAAACAGAAAAAGTAACCAAAAACCCAACTGGCTACTTAAGTGCAACTGTGAAGACTCCAGCAAACAGGAGTAGGCACAGGAAAGCCAACAAACAGAAAAACGAGGAAAAAAATGGCTGGAAGTAACAGGCTGATGGTTAAAACAGCGTTCAGACTGGCAGCAAAAAAGTTTTGAGGATGGTACGCCTGAATGTTACCTTTATGCCCTACCCCACGCAAAGAGTGTGCAGGTGACGTTCAGCGTACCTTAAAGCAACAGTAGAATTTGGTAAACTGGCCGGATGGTGGGCTTCACAGCAGGGAATCCCATTTGTAAGGAATACTGCAGCAGTGAATGTAAGGACATCAAAAGAGCTTAACTTTTTATTATTTTTACTATTTTGCTTTATTAATAAACTAGTAAGTCTTAGTTGGTTGTTGGTTCATTTTCACTGAGCACTGCCACAGGTGTTGGTGTTAGATAGGTGAACTTGAGGCAAAGGATGAAAGCCTGATAATGGCAGCTCAAAATACTGGTCTGTGTGTGAGGTGATTAACAAAATCTACAGGTTCTGTAGTTGAAAACTAGAACATGAGATAGTTACAGATGAAGTGTGTAGATATCTTGAGTGCATGGCTGAGATTCTGTATAGTGAAAAGCCCAACAGCATGTTAAGACTGATGTACTGGAAACTACAAAAGTAAAATATAAACTAGATGAGAAACAGTGAAAGCAGGAATCACAAATAATTGCCAAAAATGAAAAGATAATGATGACTTCAGATAATTCAATACCAACAGTTAGTAAGGAGGAAAAAATCCAGTTAATGTAATTGAATAAAAGAAGACAAAATCAGCATTAACTACTGAAATACTCACATATTGTGCCAATATTTAACCATCAAGTAGCTAGCTGTTTTGGTCACTTTGACTAATCTTGATGTGACACACAAGCCCCAGGTAAGACTGAGGCAAAGGGCGTTGATGATGACTGAAATAACCACATCTAGTGACTTTATTGTCCATGGTAGGCACAAAATTGTAACATAACCATATGCAAACAGTAACTAGTGACATGCGGGAACAAGGATACTCATAGTTCCAATAGCACTGACAGATGTTTTCTAGAATGGTGCCTGCCAATGTGGATGCTGTGAATGGTCAAAATTCTTCATCCTCTAACACAAAAGAGGGAAAGAATGCATCAGAATAATATGCAAGTATACATTAATATTTACTACTGTTTTGATTTTGCTTAAATTTATTTATTTTTTCAGTTTGTACATCTGCCTGGATTTTTGCACTGCTGGTTATGATTGTGGTTCCCTGTGTTGCAGGTAGCATTAGCACTTCACATGTGGTGTTATATAATGGGGTATGTGCATTGTTGTTTTGATGGCTGCAGGATAGTCATATCCCTCCAGGAGTTCAGTTATATGTGCATTTGACTAATGATACATGCCAATGAGAGTGCGAAACACAAGTACTCGCACTTAACTCATTTACCCCGACTACCGTCTCATGGCACCTTTGTGCTTAACACCAAGCACGCTGTGAGACGGTAGTAATTACATGTTGTTACACCCGAGTGCCTTCTCCCAGCGCAAGTAACTTTGCGGGCATATTTTAACTCCACTGTTGAAAATTAAGTTGAAAAAGTAACTGAACTTTGTCAGTTACCTTGTCAACTTAAGTTTCAGCATGGAGTTTTGAGATCTTCATATTTGACTTTAATTAGAAAATCGGCTTGTAATGCACCCTGTATTTGCATCTTAACAGCAGGCCGATTTAGTATGCTTTTCATCCAGCAACTTGTGTCAGCCAATAGGAGTCACCTCTTGCTTAACTCCTCCTCCCCATTCTGTCCAAATAAATAGAGGGTCCTACAATAGAAATTCACTTTTTTTTTGTGGATTTTGTGGAATTAACTACTGTATCCCTCTATTTATTGTGCCACGGCTTTAAAACTTCAGCTTGGCCAGCTAAAAACTTGGTTATATTCAACTGGACGTATAAGAGAATTTAAGTACCTTTTTCTGCACTTTTTTTTTAAAAAATACAGTATTTAAATTGATTTAAACTGTGTATGAAGGAGTGTTGAAGGAATTTTTATCTGAAGTTATTCTGCTCTTCAGTAACTTGAACTAAAGCTAGTGTTGGCTGAATTTTGTTATTTGCTAGTAATTACAGGTGTGGGGGTAGCCACATTCTTTGACTTCCTGTCCTTGCATATTTAAACTGGTGCATGTGAAATAATTCCTGCTTTAAAACTTCAGCTTGGCCAGCTAAAAACTTGGTTATATTCAACTGGACGAATAAGAGAATTTAAGTACCTTTTTCTGCACTTTTTTAATTAAAAATACAGTATTTAAATTGATTTAAACTGTGTATGAAGGAGTGTTGAAGGAATTTTTATCTGAAGTTATTCTGCTCTTCAGTAACTTGAACTAAAGCTAGTGTTGGCTGAATTTTGTTATTTGCTAGTAATTACAGGTGTGGGGTAGCCACATTCTTTGACTTCCTGTCCTTGCATATTTAAACTGGTGCATGTGAAATAATTCCTGCTTTAAAACTTCAGCTTGGCCAGCTAAAAACTTGGTTATATTCAACTGGACGATAAGAGAATTTAAGTACCTTTTTCTGCACTTTTTTTAAAAATACAGTATTTAAATTGATTTAAACTGTGTATGAAGGAGTGTTGAAGGAATTTTTATCTGAAGTTATTCTGCTCTTCAGTAACTTGAACTAAAGCTAGTGTTGGCTGAATTTTGTTATTTGCTAGTAATTACAGGTGTGGGCGTAGCCACATTCTTTGACTTCCTGTCCTTGCATATTTAAACTGGTGCATGTGAAATAATTCCTGCTTTAAAACTTCAGCTTGGCCAGCTAAAAACTTGGTTATATTCAACTGGACGCATAAGAGAATTTAAGTACCTTTTTCTGCACTTTTTTTTTAAAAATACAGTATTTAAATTGATTTAAACTGTGTATGAAGGAGTGTTGAAGGAATTTTTATCTGAAGTTATTCTGCTCTTCAGTAACTTGAACTAAAGCTAGTGTTGGCTGAATTTTGTTATTTGCTAGTAATTACAGGTGTGGGGTAGCCACATTCTTTGACTTCCTGTCCTTGCATATTTAAACTGGTGCATGTGAAATAATTCCTGCTTTAAAACTTCAGCTTGGCCAGCTAAAAACTTGGTTATATTCAACTGGACTATAAGAGAATTTAAGTACCTTTTTCTGCACTTTTTTTAAAAATACAGTATTTAAATTGATTTAAACTGTGTATGAAGGAGTGTTGAAGGAATTTTTATCTGAAGTTATTCTGCTCTTCAGTAACTTGAACTAAAGCTAGTGTTGGCTGAATTTTGTTATTTGCTAGTAATTACAGGTGTGGGGGTAGCCACATTCTTTGACTTCCTGTCCTTGCATATTTAAACTGGTGCATGTGAAATAATTCCTGCTTTAAAACTTCAGCTTGGCCAGCTAAAAACTTGGTTATATTCAACTGGACTATAAGAGAATTTAAGTACCTTTTTCTGCACTTTTTTTTAAAAAATACAGTATTTAAATTGATTTAAACTGTGTATGAAGGAGTGTTGAAGGAATTTTTATCTGAAGTTATTCTGCTCTTCAGTAACTTGAACTAAAGCTAGTGTTGGCTGAATTTTGTTATTTGCTAGTAATTACAGGTGTGGGGGTAGCCACATTCTTTGACTTCCTGTCCTTGCATATTTAAACTGGTGCATGTGAAATAATTCCTGCTTTAAAACTTCAGCTTGGCCAGCTAAAAACTTGGTTATATTCAACTGGACGATAAGAGAATTTAAGTACCTTTTCTGCACTTTTTTTAAAAATACAGTATTTAAATTGATTTAAACTGTGTATGAAGGAGTGTTGAAGGAATTTTTATCTGAAGTTATTCTGCTCTTCAGTAACTTGAACTAAAGCTAGTGTTGGCTGAATTTTGTTATTTGCTAGTAATTACAGGTGTGGGGTAGCCACATTCTTTGACTTCCTGTCCTTGCATATTTAAACTGGTGCATGTGAAATAATTCCTGCTTTAAAACTTCAGCTTGGCCAGCTAAAAACTTGGTTATATTCAACTGGACGTATAAGAGAATTTACGTACCTTTTTCTGCACTTTTTTTAAAAATACAGTATTTAAATTGATTTAAACTGTGTATGAAGGAGTGTTGAAGGAATTTTTATCTGAAGTTATTCTGCTCTTCAGTAACTTGAACTAAAGCTAGTGTTGGCTGAATTTTGTTATTTGCTAGTAATTACAGGTGTGGGGGTAGCCACATTCTTTGACTTCCTGTCCTTGCATATTTAAACTGGTGCATGTGAAATAATTCCTGCTTTAAAACTTCAGCTTGGCCAGCTAAAAACTTGGTTATATTCAACTGGACGATAAGAGAATTTAAGTACCTTATTCTGCACTTTTTTTAAAAATACAGTATTTAAATTGATTTAAACTGTGTATGAAGGAGTGTTGAAGGAATTTTTATCTGAAGTTATTCTGCTCTTCAGTAACTTGAACTAAAGCTAGTGTTGGCTGAATTTTGTTATTTGCTAGTAATTACAGGTGTGGGGTAGCCACATTCTTTGACTTCCTGTCCTTGCATATTTAAACTGGTGCATGTGAAATAATTCCTGCTTTAAAACTTCAGCTTGGCCAGCTAAAAACTTGGTTATATTCAACTGGACGATAAGAGAATTTAAGTACCCTTTTCTGCACTTTTTTTTAAAAATACAGTATTTAAATTGATTTAAACTGTGTATGAAGGAGTGTTGAAGGAATTTTTATCTGAAGTTATTCTGCTCTTCAGTAACTTGAACTAAAGCTAGTGTTGGCTGAATTTTGTTATTTGCTAGTAATTACAGGTGTGGGGTAGCCACATTCTTTGACTTCCTGTCCTTGCATATTTAAACTGGTGCATGTGAAATAATTCCTGCTTTAAAACTTCAGCTTGGCCAGCTAAAAACTTGGTTATATTCAACTGGACGTATAAGAGAATTTAAGTACCTTTTTCTGCACTTTTTTTAAAAATACAGTATTTAAATTGATTTAAACTGTGTATGAAGGAGTGTTGAAGGAATTTTTATCTGAAGTTATTCTGCTCTTCAGTAACTTGAACTAAAGCTAGTGTTGGCTGAATTTTGTTATTTGCTAGTAATTACAGGTGTGGGGGTAGCCACATTCTTTGACTTCCTGTCCTTGCATATTTAAACTGGTGCATGTGAAATAATTCCTGCTTTAAAACTTCAGCTTGGCCAGCTAAAAACTTGGTTATATTCAACTGGACGTATAAGAGAATTTAAGTACCTTTTTCTGCACTTTTTTTAAAAATACAGTATTTAAATTGATTTAAACTGTGTATGAAGGAGTGTTGAAGGAATTTTTATCTGAAGTTATTCTGCTCTTCAGTAACTTGAACTAAAGCTAGTGTTGGCTGAATTTTGTTATTTGCTAGTAATTACAGGTGTGGGGGTAGCCACATTCTTTGACTTCCTGTCCTTGCATATTTAAACTGGTGCATGTGAAATAATTCCTGCTTTAAAACTTCAGCTTGGCCAGCTAAAAACTTGGTTATATTCAACTGGACGGATAAGAGAATTTAAGTACCTTTTTCTGCACTTTTTTTTTAAAAAATACAGTATTTAAATTGATTTAAACTGTGTATGAAGGAGTGTTGAAGGAATTTTTATCTGAAGTTATTCTGCTCTTCAGTAACTTGAACTAAAGCTAGTGTTGGCTGAATTTTGTTATTTGCTAGTAATTACAGGTGTGGGGTAGCCACATTCTTTGACTTCCTGTCCTTGCATATTTAAACTGGTGCATGTGAAATAATTCCTGCTTTAAAACTTCAGCTTGGCCAGCTAAAAACTTGGTTATATTCAACTGGACGAAAAAGAGAATTTAAGTACCTTTTTCTGCACTTTTTTTTAAAAATACAGTATTTAAATTGATTTAAACTGTGTATGAAGGAGTGTTGAAGGAATTTTTATCTGAAGTTATTCTGCTCTTCAGTAACTTGAACTAAAGCTAGTGTTGGCTGAATTTTGTTATTTGCTAGTAATTACAGGTGTGGGGGTAGCCACATTCTTTGACTTCCTGTCCTTGCATATTTAAACTGGTGCATGTGAAATAATTCCTGCTTTAAAACTTCAGCTTGGCCAGCTAAAAACTTGGTTATATTCAACTGGACGTATAAGAGAATTTAAGTACCTTTTTCTGCACTTTTTTTAAAAAATACAGTATTTAAATTGATTTAAACTGTGTATGAAGGAGTGTTGAAGGAATTTTTATCTGAAGTTATTCTGCTCTTCAGTAACTTGAACTAAAGCTAGTGTTGGCTGAATTTTGTTATTTGCTAGTAATTACAGGTGTGGGGGTAGCCACATTCTTTGACTTCCTGTCCTTGCATATTTAAACTGGTGCATGTGAAATAATTCCTGCTTTAAAACTTCAGCTTGGCCAGCTAAAAACTTGGTTATATTCAACTGGACGTATAAGAGAATTTAAGTACCTTTTTCTGCACTTTCATTTTAAAAATACAGTATTTAAATTGATTTAAACTGTGTATGAAGGAGTGTTGAAGGAATTTTTATCTGAAGTTATTCTGCTCTTCAGTAACTTGAACTAAAGCTAGTGTTGGCTGAATTTTGTTATTTGCTAGTAATTACAGGTGTGGGGGTAGCCACATTCTTTGACTTCCTGTCCTTGCATATTTAAACTGGTGCATGTGAAATAATTCCTGCTTTAAAACTTCAGCTTGGCCAGCTAAAAACTTGGTTATATTCAACTGGACGTATAAGAGAATTTAAGTACCTTTTTCTGCACTTTTTTTTAAAAATACAGTATTTAAATTGATTTAAACTGTGTATGAAGGAGTGTTGAAGGAATTTTTATCTGAAGTTATTCTGCTCTTCAGTAACTTGAACTAAAGCTAGTGTTGGCTGAATTTTGTTATTTGCTAGTAATTACAGGTGTGGGGTAGCCACATTCTTTGACTTCCTGTCCTTGCATATTTAAACTGGTGCATGTGAAATAATTCCTGCTTTAAAACTTCAGCTTGGCCAGCTAAAAACTTGGTTATATTCAACTGGACGATAAGAGAATTTAAGTACCTTTTTCTGCACTTTTTTTAAAAATACAGTATTTAAATTGATTTAAACTGTGTATGAAGGAGTGTTGAAGGAATTTTTATCTGAAGTTATTCTGCTCTTCAGTAACTTGAACTAAAGCTAGTGTTGGCTGAATTTTGTTATTTGCTAGTAATTACAGGTGTGGGGGTAGCCACATTCTTTGACTTCCTGTCCTTGCATATTTAAACTGGTGCATGTGAAATAATTCCTGCTTTAAAACTTCAGCTTGGCCAGCTAAAACTTGGTTATATTCAACTGGACGATAAGAGAATTTAAGTACCTTTTTCTGCACTTTTTTTAAAAATACAGTATTTAAATTGATTTAAACTGTGTATGAAGGAGTGTTGAAGGAATTTTTATCTGAAGTTATTCTGCTCTTCAGTAACTTGAACTAAAGCTAGTGTTGGCTGAATTTTGTTATTTGCTAGTAATTACAGGTGTGGGGGTAGCCACATTCTTTGACTTCCTGTCCTTGCATATTTAAACTGGTGCATGTGAAATAATTCCTGCTTTAAAACTTCAGCTTGGCCAGCTAAAAACTTGGTTATATTCAACTGGACTATAAGAGAATTTAAGTACCTTTTTCTGCACTTTTTTTAAAAAATACAGTATTTAAATTGATTTAAACTGTGTATGAAGGAGTGTTGAAGGAATTTTTATCTGAAGTTATTCTGCTCTTCAGTAACTTGAACTAAAGCTAGTGTTGGCTGAATTTTGTTATTTGCTAGTAATTACAGGTGTGGGGGTAGCCACATTCTTTGACTTCCTGTCCTTGCATATTTAAACTGGTGCATGTGAAATAATTCCTGCTTTAAAACTTCAGCTTGGCCAGCTAAAAACTTGGTTATATTCAACTGGACGATAAGAGAATTTAAGTACCTTTTTCTGCACTTTTTTTAAAAAATACAGTATTTAAATTGATTTAAACTGTGTATGAAGGAGTGTTGAAGGAATTTTTATCTGAAGTTATTCTGCTCTTCAGTAACTTGAACTAAAGCTAGTGTTGGCTGAATTTTGTTATTTGCTAGTAATTACAGGTGTGGGGGTAGCCACATTCTTTGACTTCCTGTCCTTGCATATTTAAACTGGTGCATGTGAAATAATTCCTGCTTTAAAACTTCAGCTTGGCCAGCTAAAAACTTGGTTATATTCAACTGGACGTATAAGAGAATTTAAGTACCTTTTTCTGCACTTTTTTTAAAAATACAGTATTTAAATTGATTTAAACTGTGTATGAAGGAGTGTTGAAGGAATTTTTATCTGAAGTTATTCTGCTCTTCAGTAACTTGAACTAAAGCTAGTGTTGGCTGAATTTTGTTATTTGCTAGTAATTACAGGTGTGGGGGTAGCCACATTCTTTGACTTCCTGTCCTTGCATATTTAAACTGGTGCATGTGAAATAATTCCTGCTTTAAAACTTCAGCTTGGCCAGCTAAAAACTTGGTTATATTCAACTGGAAGAGAATTTAAGTACCTTTTTCTGCACTTTTTTTTTAAAAAATACAGTATTTAAATTGATTTAAACTGTGTATGAAGGAGTGTTGAAGGAATTTTTATCTGAAGTTATTCTGCTCTTCAGTAACTTGAACTAAAGCTAGTGTTGGCTGAATTTTGTTATTTGCTAGTAATTACAGGTGTGGGGGTAGCCACATTCTTTGACTTCCTGTCCTTGCATATTTAAACTGGTGCATGTGAAATAATTCCTGCTTTAAAACTTCAGCTTGGCCAGCTAAAAACTTGGTTATATTCAACTGGACTATAAGAGAATTTAAGTACCTTTTTCTGCACTTTTTTTAAAAAATACAGTATTTAAATTGATTTAAACTGTGTATGAAGGAGTGTTGAAGGAATTTTTATCTGAAGTTATTCTGCTCTTCAGTAACTTGAACTAAAGCTAGTGTTGGCTGAATTTTGTTATTTGCTAGTAATTACAGGTGTGGGGGTAGCCACATTCTTTGACTTCCTGTCCTTGCATATTTAAACTGGTGCATGTGAAATAATTCCTGCTTTAAAACTTCAGCTTGGCCAGCTAAAACTTGGTTATATTCAACTGGACGTATAAGAGAATTTAAGTACCTTTTTCTGCACTTTTTTTTTTAAAAAAATACAGTATTTAAATTGATTTAAACTGTGTATGAAGGAGTGTTGAAGGAATTTTTATCTGAAGTTATTCTGCTCTTCAGTTATTCCCACCCACCCTGTTTTTGTTTTGGTGTTAATCTTAGTGGCATTGAAACTGGCCTGCCTCTGGGCCCATCTCATTTGCTCACTCAACTGAGTGCAGTGAGATCATATTCTGATTTCAGGCACTCCTACTGTGTACAAAGAGAGCATCTGGGAAATAGAAAAAAAAAAAAATTAAGCTTATTTCCTGCCTTTCTTGTTAAGTGGTACAGACTATTTGTAGGCTTCTGAGCCCCAAGCCCTTCTGTGTTTGAGGGAAGCCTTCTAGCTTGTTTATTTCTTATAACTAGCCAGTTTTCTAGTTTCAGCACTCAAATCTGTTTCTTTGATCTCAGCACTTGTTCAGAAAAAAAAAAAAAAAAAAATTTCATCTGCTTTTACTGTACTTGTGTTTTTACCTACTTCTTTTTACTTTTGCATCATCTTAAAATACTCAATTGTATTTATTACTGCTTGGTGTAACTCATTCTAAGCCTTTTGGTTTAAACACTTGGGCTTCGGACCAGTTAGTTGTTTTGCACTGAGAGGGTTTGTGGTCTGCACTGTTGTGGCAGAACAGGTAGCTTACATCCTTCTAGGTTGAGAACTGCTGATTGAGGGCTCAGTGTCTGTTATTCTAAAAGTGTATTAATTCTGGTTTAAGCACTTGGGCTTTCAAGCCAGTTATTTTACATTAAGAGGGTTCGTGGTCTGCACTCTTGTGGGAGGAGAGGCTGGACTCTGCCCTTCTGAGCTGGGAATTTCTGGTTAAAGGCTTATAGTGCATGCATATCTGAACTGTTTCTTACTGAATTTGGTGCGCCTTGTTTGCTGTGGCATAGACTGGATTCGGGCCTGCTGGATCTAGCTTTGTTTGTGTAACTTGAGCACTAATCCAGACATTCTCTAAAGTATTCAATGGTATTTATTACTGCTTGGTTGTAACTTGATTAAAGTGTAGCTATCATTCAAGTCTTTTGGATTAAGCACTTGGGCTTCAGACCAGTTGTTTTACATTAGGAAGGTTTGTGGCAAGCACTGTGGTGGCAGGACAGGTAGCTTTCATCCTTCTAAGTTGGGAACTGCTGATTGAGAGCCCAGTGTCCAAGTGTATTAGTTCTGGTTTAGGCACTTGGGCTTCAGGCCAGTATTTTACATTAAGAAGGTTCGTGGTCTGCACTCTTGTGGGAGAAGAGGCTGGACTCTGCCCTTCTGAGCTGGGAATTTTCTGGTTAAAGGTTTATAGTGCCTGAATATTTGAACTGTATCTTACTGAAATTGGTTCACCTTGTTTGCTCTAGCATAGACTAGATCCAGGCCTGCTGAATCTAGCTTTGTTTATATGCTTGTTGTTTGTTTGCTTGTTATTTCCTGGAAGCTAATTCCACCTAATACGCAACTACTCAGCGCTTCTGTGGATCACTAGTGATATCTGCATTGCTTACTGTACTTATTTCCTTGTTTCACTTGAAAGAAAGTTACTGTTTGTCGCTTTTGCATTTAGTTACTTGTAACACATTGCACTCAAGTTACCTGGCACTTGCTCACTAAAGCAATTATATAAGTCAGCACTAAAAATTAAAAGCACTACACCCTCACTCCCCACTGGCCCTTGTTTTCAATTAAGGATTTCCCAATATTATTCTAGCATGTCCAAAGGTCAGTTGTCAATCTCCTCTCCGGTCCAGCTGGTGAATCTGGGAATCTTGAGGCAATGTTATAACTGCCTCATGTACACAGACAACCCTCTCCTCCTCCCACATAACACAAATACTTGCGAGAGATGCAGCTATTTAGCCAAACTGGAGGCTGAGCTCTCTCAACTCAGGACTGGCAAGACCAGACAGGAGGAGAAGGCAACTACACACACCACAAAACCAGCCTCACATAATGCTACCACTCCACTGAATCAAACACATAAACACACAAAGACATACTGGAGGCTCTGAGTAAAATTTACCTAAACAGCAGAGGCCTCCAAAGCAGACACCCAAACAACTGCTACCTCAAGACACCCCACAAGCAACACATAAACCACAAAAGCAGTGTGCAAAGCAGTCACAGCCCGTAAGGCCAAATACAACACCAAACATACTTGTCATAGGTGACTCCATAGTCAGACACACTGACGTCCCACTCACCAGGCTGAACAAGGAGAGGGTCACAGTAAGCTGCCTATCGGGCGCTAGAATCCGCCACATAACACAAGCACTGGTCACTCCATGGCAAGTACAAATATGACACAGTCATTGTCCATGCTGGTGTGAACGACCTGAGATGTACCTCCCTGGACTACATGAAAAGAGACATAGAGGAGCTCTCTGATTATGTAGCCCAGGCAGGTATGACCCTAACCCTGAGCAGTATCCTTCCTTCACCAAGAATGATGCCACAATATAGAGACAAGATGATCAGCTTTAACAATTGGCTTAATGTCTGGTGTCATTCAAAGGGGATCCAGTGTCTGTCTGCCTGGGATGACATGCTTGACAAGCCACGCTGCTCGCAAGGGACGGCTTGCACCTGTCACCCTGGGATTCCGGATATTGGCTAAGGCTCTTGCCACCCCATAGTGCCTTTTTAGGCAAGGCTCAAATTCTAAACCTACCACCCTAGAAAACAAAAATGGGAAGAAACTGAGGGTAATGCTGCTCAATGCCAGAAGTCTAAATCTCAAAATGCACGCACTCGAGGCCCTTCTCAGTATGGAGAACATCGATGTCTGTGCTGTAACTGAAACCTGGTTCAAGGCTCCTGAGAGCACCCGGCACTATTAGGTTTTACCTCATATCAGGCGTTCCGGCCCCAATACCCGGACCACACCACAAAAGGAGGGGGTGTATCCATATTCATAAAGGATACTCACACCTCCAGGTTGGTGGCAACGCACGAAGCTTCGGAAACCATCCAGGTGCAACTAACCATAGGCAAAACTGCTCTACAAATTGTAGCATGCTACAGGCCACCCTCTCAAACTCAGGAACCCCACACAGCCTTCCTGAAGACACTGGAGGGTATAAATGTATCTCCAAACACCATCATATTGGGTGACTTCAACTACCCGAATATAGACTGGGAACATTACTCAAGCCCTAACTTTCTAGCCCAACGGTTCCTGGAGTTCATAAATTCAAATGCCATGGAACAGCTAGTCACTGTTCCCACGAGAGGAGAAAATATACTAGATCTCATTGTCACAAACATGGGGACAAAATGCTCCACACCGGAAGTATATCCCTCATTGGTGAGATCTGATCATAAACTAATCTCACTGGAAATCCACATCCCGCCCCCACCCCAAGCAAAAAACCCCATAGTGAAGAACTTCTCTAAAGCAAACTTCACACTACTCAAGACTGGTGTGGTATCCTTCAAGGCCCCTGAGCCAGAGGAAACCACAACCCAAGCTGCGGAAGCCCTTACAAATGCCTTCTATGAACACCTCCAGGACTGCATGGATCAGGCAATCCCAAATAAAACCAAGACTCTTTCCACAAAGGGCAAACGTCCAGTCTGGTGGACCCCAGCCATTAACAAACTTTACAATAAGAGGAGAAAGCTATTACATGATAGAACAAAATCCATAAAAGGGAAGTCACCCTGATCATTATTAGTAAAAAATACGAGCACTCATAAAATCAACTAAGGCCAATTTTGAGAGAAAAATTGCCATGGATTCAAAGGACAATCATAAGGCCTTTTTCAGCTATGTTAGGAACCTGGGTGGAAACTCCCAGATATGCTCAGAATTAGTCCAAAATGATACAAAAATCACTGAACCCACAGACATTGCCAACATACTGGCAGACAGGTTCAGTGCAAACTTCACCCCTCTCCCCACCTAAAGGAGAGATAACTATCCCAGCCGTGTGTAGCCTCCCGGACATCTCAAATGCGCAGGTGAAAGCTGCTCTCTCTAAAGCTAAAAACACAGCATCAATGGGACGGATGGTGTCCCCGGCTGTGTGCTACACGAGCTAAATGAGGAATTAAACCCGCACATAAGGCAGCTGTTTAATCTCAGCCTTACCACAGGATACGTGCCCAAGGAGTGGCGTACGGCAACTGTGGTCCCACTCCACAAAGGCGGTGCCTCTACGGACCCTGGTAATTACCGCCCCATAAGCATAACAAGTCTAGTCTGCAAAGCTATGGAGAGGATCATAATGGAGCTCATAAACAAAGATATAGGGGACTTGCAGACATTGGACCCGACCCAGTTTGGCTTTGTCAAGGAAAGATCATGCCTTTTGAACTTGGTTGACTTCTTCGAAACAGTCACCAAGGCCATTGATGAGGGAAAGGCAGTCCATACAACCTACCTTGACCTTGCAAAGGCTTTCGACACAATACCCCACTCGGGTATTGTAGAAAAACTTACCAGCTTAAATGTAAACCCATATGTCACAAGATGGGTTGCAAACTGGCTTAAGGACAGAACCCACAGGGTTAGAGTTGCTGGCGCTGTGTCAGACTCCAAGCCGGTCACAAGTGGTGTCCCACAGGGCTCGGTCCTTGGCCCCCTATTGTTTGGCATCTACTTCTCAGAAGTACAGGCCAACATGGGAGGACTTTGGCTGACAAAGTTTGCAGACGACTGCAAACTGGGCGCCATAGTGGAAAGTGCATCGGACACGGATATCCTTCAGAAGGGACTCACGGAAACAGATAGCTGGTGCCAGAGCCATGTCCTGAAGTTAAACGCCAAAAATGTATAGTCATACCCTTCGGGAAAAACAAGGTAACCCCAAGCTACCATATAGGTGGCAATCCACTAAGCACAGAAGAGGTTATCAGGGACCTGGGGACCCAGGTTGACAGTGGCCTTTCTTTTGACACTCACATTGCTAAAGTGGTTAGAAAGACCTTCTACATTGCCCACCTGATCATGAAGGGATTCACATCCAGATCTAGTGAGGTCATTGTTCCCCTGTACTCTTCACTTATCAGACCAATGATCGAGTACAATGCCCCATTCGGGATGTATCTCACCCGACATCTGCAGCAATTGGAGAGACCCCAAAAGTTCCTCACCAAAAGGATAAAGGGACTCCAAAATCTGTCATATGCTGCCAGATTGAAGAAACTCCAGCTCTATTCAGTCGCATACCGTCTGCTCAGAGGTGACATGTGCCTGACATACAAGGCCATGTCCAACCCGGAATTAATGGACATGCTCCACCTCAAAAAATCCAAATCCACTAGAGCAAGCGACTTAAACCTTAGCACGGATATAAATAGGACGTGCTGGAGGGATAGATTTATCACTCAGAGACTCCCTATGCTGTGGAATAAAATCCCGGTCCATGTGAGGCAGAGCACCTCGCTGACTCTGTTCAAGAGAAATCTAGACCTGTGGATGGGAGATCGTAGGTTTACCCCAGGAATCATCTCTGTGTCACTGCTGGACAGAGGCACAACAAACTAATGGGCACAGTATTTTTTCATATAAGGGGTGGCGTAAGCCACAATAATTTGGGCTAGGCTTATAAATGCCTTAGGGCAGATAGCCTAGTATAAACCTATGAACCTATGAACCTATTTGGGTTGTATTGTCACGTCTGGACAGAAGCTGCAACGGAGATCCAAGACTTCAGCATTCAAGTTTCACCACTGAGCCTGTCTAAGTCCTCAGTATGGTAAGATTCTCTCCATAGCTTTCGTCCGTTTTTAAAGTTACTTCCGTGCACACCTTTGTAGTTTAATTACTTGGCAAAACTTGTTATAGTTTGTACGATCAATATTTATAAATGAACCAGCTTTATTGCACTTACCAGCTGAGAGGTATCTTTCCAAAAAAAAAAAAAAAGAAAAGGAATCCGCTCACTAATTGTTAAGGCCCACCTACCCCATGCGTTCATGTATGATTTCAATGTTATGTTTTACTTACAGATGCCAGGGTACTACTTCAGAAACTAGAATACTATGCTCCAAATTAAACAAAAAACAAATTGTCCGCTACTCAAATGTGTTGAGTTCAAATGCCTGCTATTGCTGAGTATACAGTCAAGTGTTAAGTCTCAAAATAGTAGTAGAAAATGCAAATATCAGTCACATTTCAAGCACTATTTACACAGCTGCAAATTATCATACTGACAAGCAAGGATCTCGCGAGAAGAGTGAGCTGTTTTGGGCTTCGGTGTTTTTGGTATTTACCATAGCTGTTAACCATTGTATCAGAGTGTACAAAAGTAAAGTGAGGTTGCCTAAGGTACAAATGCAATTTAAAATAAAATACTCCAACTGATTTTGTTCCATATGTAGAGCCTTCACCCAATATAAAATTCCTAGTGAAAGGAAAGGGATATAGGTTTATCACCAAACACCGATAACACAGCACATCATCATACTTATGAATGCTCTATGCTGTCACAGGACATTGCTTTTTGAAATGTTATTTTTTTTTATTAAGCAAACTTTCTTACTGCTTAGCCTGTTAGCACAAGAAATCTGTACAAAAGCCTACATTAATAGAGGCACAAAACAAAAGCCCCCCCCAAAAAAAGATTTTAAATATTGCTCTTATAAACTTGTAAAGTCGATAGCACAGGATTTGTTTTTAGCATGCATTTCTGAAAGATATATAGTCTGAAACCCTAATGTGTGTCATTTAGTGACTTCAGTCCTCCATTATTTGCCAGAAAACCACAAGTTCTACAAGGAACAGATGAAAAATAGAAGGCAAAATCCGGACAGTTGAAGGGCATGTCCAAGATTTATAGTATTTCCAACATTGTTGTGAGATACAGCCAGAAATAACTCTGTCCTTCTCCTAAGCACAAGATAAGTAAACATCAACCAGCTGGCAATGCTGGTACCAGGAACACTAATTTTATTCACATTTCTTGCATCATGTGATCTCTACTATTTAGTCGGTTATTTTCTTTGGCTGTTTTTCACGGTGTTCATATAGCAGTGTTCCTCCCTTTGTACTGGTGGTTCTGACCTTAGACAAGCTCCTAAAATGCTGTCAGAAGTTAAGAAATAATTAGTGTGTCAGATTTGTGCTCTGGTTGTCATGGCTAGCTGTTTTTAAACTTTTGACTTTACAGTATGTACCTTTGGCTGTTGTTACCATGGGCTAAACTTAAGAAATTTAAAGAGCTGGACTTAAGAAGCAACCTTTTTATTTAATTTATTTATTTATTTTGTATTTGCATGTTGATTTACTGCAGGGAAACCTCATTGGTCCATATAGTACATGCTGAGAAAATTGCCAGGGCTTCTGAAGCTCTGTGACAACTCTTTGTATATATGTGAACATGACATAGAGTTACGGCAAATGTAATTACTGGCTTGTCAAACAGTCTGAGTGGCCCACGCTGCATTCCCCTTTTCTATCATCACAATGTATACTGCTGTGTTTGAAAATGCTGTTTTAATAGTAAATGAGCTGCTAGAAATCATAAGTTTCCAGTATGGTCTTACCTGTCATCTCCATATTCAGGATGTATTTCTCATTTTTGTTAATTAATATCCCTTACAAATGTGTTTATTTCTGCTATGTAAACTTGGAAAATGGCAGCAGATCAATTTGGCAAGTCAGTTTATTGTACAAATGCACAGTAAGAGCCGTCTAGCCTAGAAAGGCTGCTTGTATTTGTGACTTATTGGGTAAGTTACTGGCTCATCGTTACTAAACATTCTTCTTTTAAAATCTTTGTCTTTCACAACCATTATAGAATTGAACCACTACAGCAAGTAATGCATTTTTGCAGAATGGCTCAACATCCTACACCCCTGTGGTGTGGCAGATTGCACCTCCATTACTTATACTAACTCTGAAATAACACTGAGAGATAACTGCAGCTCAGAATAAGAGGAATTGTATAAGCTACTGCAGTCTCAAAATTAGCATATAACAACCAGCTTTAATCACACTACTAACAAGGAGCATATGGTGAATACTCATTTCTGAGAATTACAAGGAAAGCTAACCAGTGTAACGAAGGATTAATGAAAAATTAATTGCACATATTAGAAATGACACTGTTTGTACTGTTACTTACTACTTAGCAATTTTGTGACTGTGGGAGTAATATAACTAAATAAGGAGGATAGCCCGATGGAACAACGTGTCCAGTTGTTTTTGTTTTGGATGAATGTTGTAGTTGTATGCTTGCAATTTAATAAGAAGGAGCAAGACTGATGGCTTTCTTGTTAATATCTTTTGTGTAATCCGTAGACTGTTGCAATGCTGGGTTTTTGCATCATGTGAAACAGACATTTCCAAGCCTGGAGTTTTGCTTGTTTTTATTTATTTATTTTTTTTGTATGATTTTTACCTCCCTACCTGTCAATACCCCCTAACCCCACACCTGCTGGCGATGCAAGCTTTTATGCCACAGCAGGGGCCACAACTGTACCTCTATCAGTCCATGCATGCCTTCCTACAGGCTCTATCAGGGGCTACCTTGAACTGCTTTATTCGCCTTTAATAGCTGATTGGTCCACTTGGTCGTTACAATGCTGGAGGTGGATTCCCCTATTTTGATTAGTGACCCCTCTAATGATATAAGGGTTGATGCCTAGTTGGTTGAGTTTGTCAATGATGCCTTAGTGGGGGATAGTGTCAAATCTCTTGGTTAAGTCCAGGTAGGCTTTATCCACAGTCCTTTGTGGAGGTGAAGAGAAGCTATTTATACCATCCCGTAGGAGGTTATAATCTGCTTTGGTGAAGTTATTTAGTTTATTTGCTGCAAGTGGGGGTGTCAGGTGTCATAATTACTTTGAATGAGACTGATTTGTGGTCAGATCTCACCAGGGAGACCCTCCTAGTGGGGGTGCTACAGTGGTCCCCCATATTGGTAAGCACCCGATCCAGTATGTTGGCTCTTCTTGTGGGGATGTCAACCAGCTGGTCCCGGGTATTGGAGGTAATGAATTTGAGTAACCTTTGGACAAGTGACTTTGAGCACGAGTAATCAACTCAGTCAAGTCACCCAAATCCATGGTATTTGGATGTATCTTGGTAGACTCAAGTAGATCCAAATAAGCAGAATGGGTGTCCTGATTTGTGGAGGGGCTCCTGTAGCTGGCAATGACTTGAATAGGTGCACTACAAGCAGTTATTATTACTTAGAGAAATAATGTATACTATAAGTTTAGATCATAAAGGAATACTTGTTTCTTGTCATGTGGAAAAAGCATATGATTCTATTTCTCATACTTTGTTATATGGCATGTAACCAGAGGGATGGTTAGGTGAAATAACAGGAATTACTACTTTTTGGAATAATTCTTAGATGGATCAGCCAGGTAAGTTTGACACTTCTGCTTGTCTTATTACATTTGTGATTATAATCAGTAGTTGCCTGAGTGAGATAAAGGTTATTACTTGTTGACTACTACCAGCCTGGAGGTACCATATATTTTGGGTATTCTTCTTCACTTTGTCAGTCGTGTGGAATGTAGCTAGGAGGGAGGGCTCAGTCATATCTCTGTGTTGCACTATTTTACTGAATTACTCAGGGATTCTCCTTACTGATGATGATCACTCTGTGTTACATAACAGCTGCACAAGGTAATAAAATGAATGCCTACTCAACACAACAAGTTATGTACATCAATTATCACCTGTGTCTGAGCATGCTTAACTTTGCAATAATGGAATACAGGTCATTTTCTCATTAACGATAAGTGCAGTTACAATATAGCACTCAGTCATTATCCCTTATCACTTTTCAGGTAAATCTCTCAGCAGCTGTCACTTTTACTCGCATAAATAGAGGTTGTTATCACATTGCTGAATGCACAAGCCAGATTTGGGTTTTTCCCTACTTGGAGTCATTGCAAGCCACCACTCCCACACCAGTTTCTTTCTGTCAGTTGTACAATTTTGTGAAATATAACAAATATATGATGCAAAATCTGGACATTCTGCAAAAATCTCGACAGTTGTGAAGTATGACAGGGATAGATTTTAAATAGTGTTCTTTCTAATTTAGAAATTTACTAGAATAACAGGATTTGTGTTAGAATATATTTTCTGAAGGCTATGAATAATTATGTTATTTAGTGACTTGTGCATACTGCCTACCAGCAGTCTGAGTGGCTAGCCAGCACAGGTTTGGCACACTTCAGACACCCACCAGCAGAAGCCCCATGCCTGTCCTCAGCATAGTAGTGGAGCGGTGGTCTTTACCCTGCTTTTTCTCTTTACATGTGCCCTTTCTGTGGCCCCTTGTCAGTCATTGCATGTCATTTGTTTTCAGAGCTGGTGGGTGTGTACCTCTGCAGCATCACTCATCATGTGTCATTTGGTGTTGTCAAGGGTGGTAGGTATGTACATCTGCATCGTCATCACCAGTTGTGTACCTTATCAAAAGAATAATGCCCCTGTGGATAGGAGTGAAGGTTTGGATGGGTTAACCAGGTAATAGATATGATATACATATATATGTAGTCTTCCAATACAGCTCTCAGAAATCAGTAGTAACCTGTTCGCATTTCTTTCCTGTGCAGATTCTTCCACCTTGTGAAAGTGACATGGCATCATGAGCAGGAGAACGACAAGTGACAGTGTGGGTATGTGGCCATTCCTACATTCACTGGGCTGCCAGCCATGCCTCTGGAAGTGAAAACCACTACAACTTGAGCTTCCCCACATCTACTCTGAAAGTATACTTGATTGCAAGAAGAGCTATGCATTGGAGCGGAGTACTGCAGTTGCTGGAAGAGAAGTGTTCCATCTAGCCTGAGCCCGACATTCTTGTGCTGCACATTGGAGGGAATGATGTCGTCAGTCAACCACTTGGAAGGCTACGGTTTCAAATCAGAGCAGTTTTTGAACACCAGCAGTCGTGGTGGCCACATTGTCATTTTTTATGGTCTGACATAATTCCTCGCCAGATGTGGAAGTCAGCAAACAGTCAACGGGCAGCGCACAAGGCCAGACGTTTTCAAAATGGGTTCATGCGTGGCTTGATGCACAGGGTCAGTGGATCTACAGTATGCCATGACAGCATCACCACAGAAGATGTTCACCTGTTCAGAAGGGATGACATTCACCTAACTGAGGAGGGCATTGTGTTGTTCTTGACTGACCTCCACAATGGTGTGAGGAGAGCTATGCAGGATTGGTAACATGTAGCTTGTGAGAAGAATGGAAAACACCCATGACAAAGTAGGACCAATATGGTAAGTAAAACTATTATGAATAGTGTGTAAAATATGATATTTTTTCTGAGTTTGGCAAATAACTGTGGGAAGGAGCTGCTGAAGATGCTGAGAAAGAACAACTGTTTCAGGAGAGTGCTAACACGTACAATCGAATATGTCAGCAACCATCTTGCAATACTTCTTTTTTTATTCTTCTTTTATCGGGCATGTGTAGAGTTTACATGACAGGAAGGGCTTAGTAATACAGAATGTGATCCTTTAGGCCCATTGCTGAATGGACACATGTAAAGAGAAAAGGCATAGGTAAGGAAGACTTCTGACACTGAAGGAGGTCGTGAGACTGTAGTGGTATCAGCTGTCTGAGTGGGTAGCCTGCACAGGTATCAGACAAATCAAATGGCCTTGCATGCTACTGAAGTCCCATGGCTATCCTGGGTTCATTAGTGGAGTGGCGGTCCTTACCTTGGTTTTTCTCTTTACATGTACCCATTCAGCAGTATGTTGGCTACACCAAGAATGTGTATATTTACAATGATATCTGTTTACGTGGTAAAACAACTGGGTCTGAATGCTGTACACATGTATAGATATCTGTTTGTTTAGGACTTAGGTTTTGGAAATTATTATTTATTTTCTTATTTTGGTAAATAACTTTGCAAAGGAGCATCTGAATGTGCTAACTAATACCTCATTTTGAAGACAGTATTGATAGCTGCAACATGGTAAAAGAACTGTGTCTGTATGTTGTACACATACAGCTATCAAAGTTTGTTTCGGATTTAGGTTATGGAAATTATGATTTTTTTTTTCATATTTTGGTAAATAACTTTGCAAAGGAGCATCTGCATGTGCTAAGTAATACCTCATTTTGAAAACAGTATTCATAGTTCCAACATGGTAAAAGAACTGTGCCTGTATGTTGTACACATCCACAGATATCAAAGTTTGTTTTGGACTTATGGTTATGGAAATTATGATTTTTTTTTCATATTTTGGCAAATAACTTTGCAAGGGAGCATCTGAATGTGCTAAGTAATACCTCATTTTGAAGACACTATTCATAGTTCCAACATAATAAAAGAAATGTGCATGTATGTTGTACACATTTACAGATATCACAATTTGTTTAGCCTTGTAGGATTATGAAAATTATACATTTCCAATACTTCTCATTATTATGCCCATATCTTTGCAAGGGAGCATAGCGATGACACAAATGATGCATCATTTTGAAGCTGACATTGAGACACACAACTTCTACTCTGATATGTAGCCTCTGTCTATTATAGATGAGATATTATGCTTTGTTTATTTATCAATTATGAGAAATATTATGTTAATCATATTTCTGTGAATATCTCCATAAAGGAGCATCACACAGTAATGGTTAAGGTATCATTTTAAAGGTGGCATTCATACAAACAAATTAAATGCAAATTGTATGGATCTACATGGTACATTTACCAAGATATTGTGCTTTGCTTTTCCAAAAAGGTAAAAAAATATGCACAATATCAGCATTCCTTGCCAAATATTTAATAATGACTTTGATACACACTGCTGGAAAGGTCAGTGTCTGCTGAACAGCTTTCACATTTACATTTTTAGTCTAGCTCTTATAGCTAAAGAGTTGTAAACCTTGTAGACTTCTTTGAAGCGGTCACGAAAGCCGTAGATGAGGGTAAGGTGGTTCACACAGCCTATCTAGATCTCGCCAAGGCTTTTGACACCATCCCCCACTCTGGAATTATAGATAAATTCACTAAATTAGGTGTAAATCCCTATGTCACAAGATGGGTTGCCAACTGGCTCACTGACAGAACCCACACTGTGAAATAGCAGACTCTAAATCCAGCTTCTGACCAGTGACAAGTGGAGTACCACAAGGTTCAGTCCTGGGTCCTCTCCTGTTTGGTATCTACTTCTCTGAAGTACAGGCTAACACAGAAGGTCTTTGGCTAACAAAGCTTTCAGATGACGGCAAACTAGGAGCCATAATCAAAACTCCTAATGATGTGGACATCCTGCAAAAGGGCCTCACCTGAGACAGATGCTTGGTGTCAAAGCCATGGCCTCAAGCTCAATGCCAAAAAGTGCATTGTCATCCCTTTTGGCAAAAACTCTGTACCCATGAACTACCACATAGGCAGTAGTCTACTTAACACAGAAAGTGTGATAGACCTTGGGACACAGGTGGACAGTAGTCTCTCCTTTGATAATCACATCGCCACAGTAGTTATTAAATCCTTCTACGTGGTTTCTCATCCAGGAAAAAAGAGGTCATTGTTCCCCTCTACTCATCACTCATTAGACCCATTATAGAGTACAACGCCTTATTTGGTATGTTCCTCACAAGACATCTACAACAACTGGAAAGGACGCAGAAATACCTCACAAAGAGGATTACTGGCCTCAAACAGATGCCCTACGCAGACCATCTCAAAAAACTCCAGCTTTACTCCATCGCATATCGCCTACTCAGAGGTGATCTCTGCCTAACATACAAAGCTATGTCAAACCCAGAGCTGTTGGACATGCTCCACTTAAAGAAATCCCAATCCCTCCGAGCTACATGCTCTAGGGATCTAAACCTTGTCACCACAATAAACAGAAGATGCTGGAGGGATAGATTCCTGTCCCAGAGACTTCCCATACTCTGCAACAAACTACCTATCTATATCAAACAAAGCTCCTCATTGGCACTCTTCAAGAAAAATCTTGATGATTGGATGGGAGATAGGAAATTCACCCCAGGGATCACTTCTGTGGCTCTGCTCAACAGGAGCACAGGAAAATAATTTTCTTGGGTGGCAAAAACCAGGGTACCGTTTGGCTAAGCTTATATAGGCCCTAGGGGCAATAGCCTAGTACCTACCTATGAACATTTGTTTTCTGTATGGTATTAGAAATGGATTTTCTGAAAATGAACTCAGGCTGTACTGTTGTTCCTGTGGTGGAATTAAGAAGGCAGCTTTTTCTGAGCTGCTCTGGAGTGAATGAGTTAAAGGACAACTTCGGGAAAAAATGGAAAAAAGATATATTTTTTAACTTTTCCTTAAGTTTAGCTCATTGCAAACCTGTATTTACCAGATAGAAGTAATCACTACTAATTTTATTCTGTTTGTGACTCTGACTGGCCTCCTGGGGTAGACATCCTGACGAGAGGGTGTTTGCTTCTAAAGAGAAATCCTCCCCATAATACACTGTGAGTCCACTGTATCTGAGAATACAATGCCCATAGCTGGACAGTCGCATGATAATTCCATTCACTTAGAATGGAAGAGCAGAGAAGAACAGCTAATTTTGACAGGCCACAGTGAAAGTTATCATTTGCTGTCACACAGTGCTTCTTACATATGTGTTTCCTGCTGATGTGTTACACATTCTGTGAAAAAAACTTCCAGAACTGTTAGCTCATTGCTGAGATAACAGAATTTGTTTAGACATTCTACTTTGATCTGTTTCAGTTGCTTCTCAAGTTACTCCTCCTATATTTCCACCTTCAGCTAGCAAGAATCACATTTCATGCCCTTCCAGGTTCAGCTAATTTGAATGACAATATACATCAAACAGATTTGTTTGGAGTCAGCCTAGCGTGCCAGTAAAAGTGTTCCCTCATCTCTTTCCTTACTCCTATCACCTGAATAGAATTTCACAGTAACTCATGGTACAAAAATGATTTTAGCAGTCCTTAAAGGGATACTATTTCTTTACTGAAGTCACATTTCTGCCTCGGACCAAAGCTGAAAACAATGCCACCCATTTAGTTTATCACCTCCCTGTTTGTGACATCAGTAATGATTTCTAACAGTCCCGCCTACAGCATTAAGTTTCTGCACTGTATCTCAGTCCTCTTTTACTTCCCTGTGGAATAACACACTCAGTGCTTTGGTTCCCTCCACATAGTGCTCCCTACTTATTTCTGAAGGTTTTTTTTTGGACTAAGACAAAAATAATTGGTGTGCAAAGCCACAAAAACAGGGACACATTTTTAAATATTGCTCTTATAAACTTAGAATGTTGCAAGAATAAAAGGTCTGGTGTTATCATGCATTTTTCTGAAGGGTTTGTTTGTGTCTTTCGGATTTTCCCGGTTAGGGGTCGCCACAGTGGAACTCCGGTCCGCTAATGATTGGTAGTTGATTTTTACGTGCCGAGTTACCAGCCCTGACGCACAACCTTCAACAAAGGTATGCCCATTCACGCATGTCTCCACGCAGAAGACGCTCTAGCTGAGAATCGAACCGGACAGCGTCTTACTGTGAGGTGACAACCCTACCGCAGCACCACCACCGCAGGTACGTAGTCTGAAACTGAAATGCCAGTCATTATTTAGTAAATTCGATCCTTACTGATTTGCCATAAAAAAAAAATCAGAAAACCACAAGTTTTATGAGGAACAGATTCAGATTGTGAGATGAAAATCTAAACAGTTGAGAGGCATGACATCAACCTTCCAGAGCCAATCTCAGTGCTTTCCCAGTGAGACTAAAAGCTCCAGTGATGTCTTTGAAAAAAAAAATATATTAAATGTTTCCCTTGCCTGTGACAGTAGTGTAGCTAGGGTGGGTGGACGGAGAACAATGCAATCACCCTGTCACAATCTTG
Organism: Protopterus annectens; assembly: GCF_019279795.1. Classification (NCBI taxonomy): domain Eukaryota; kingdom Metazoa; phylum Chordata; order Ceratodontiformes; family Protopteridae; genus Protopterus; species Protopterus annectens. Next base: position 598,291,514 of record NC_056741.1, on the reverse strand, counting down.
CAATACTGGCTTTTAAAAGCCGGTATTACATTTGTGGTCAAACCTGTGCACTTTTGCGCTCCATGTATGGTCCAAACTGTAACATCTGCTTGTTACATTGTAGCAAGTAGTTTGCTACAGTTTACAAGTAAAAAAAAAGTTTATTTTTTTCTACATGTTAAATATTACTCTTAGAAACTTAGAAAGATGCTAGAATAAAAGGTCTAATGCTATAATGCATTTATTGAAGCATATGTAGTCTGAAACTCAAATACCTGTCATTCTTTACTAAATTTGACCCTTAACTGATTTACCACAAAAAAATCAGAAAACCACAACTTTTATGAGGAACAGACTCAAATTGTGAGACAAAAATCTAAACAGCTGAGAGGCATAACATCAACCTTCTTGAGACAATCTCAGTGCTTACTCAGTGAGACTACAAGCTCCAGAGATGTCGTTGAAAAAAAAATGTATTAAATGTTTCCCTTGCCTGTGACAGTAGTGTAGCTAGGGTGGGAGGACAGGGAACAATGCAATCACCCCATCACGATCTTGCAATACCGGCTTTTGAACGCCCGTATTACATTTGCGGTCAAACCTCAGTGCTTTTGCTCTCTGTGTGTGGTCCAAACTGCAGCATCTGCGTGTTACATTGTAGCAAGTAGTTTGCTACAGTTTACAAGTAAAAAAAGGTTTCTTTTTTTCTACACATTGAATATTGCTCTTAAAAACGTATAAAGTTGCTAGAATAAAAAAAAAAGTCTGCTGCTATCATGCATTTATTGAAGGATATGTAGTCTGAAACTCAAAATGCCTGTCATTCTTTACTAAATTTGACCATTACTGATTTGCCACAAAAAAAAAAAAAAAAATCGGAAAACCACAAATGTTACATGGAACAGACTCAAAATGTGAGAAGGAAATGCAGACCGTTGAGAGGCATGACATAGCCTTCTCTGAGCCAATCTTATTGCTTTCCCAGTGAGACTAGATGTTCCAGAGATTTTATATTTGCGGCAAAATTGTATAAAATGTTTGCCCTGCCTATGACAGTGTAGTTAAGGTGGGTGGAGAGGGAAAAATGCAATCACCTGATCACAATCTTTTTTAATGTAATACCGGCTTTTAAAATCCAGTATTACATTTGTGGTCAAACAACCTGAGTGCTGTTGTGCTCAGTGTGTGGTCTAATCTGTAGCATCTTTGTAGCAAGCAGTTTGTTACAGTTTAAAGTATATAAAAAAAGTGAAAGCTTCTTTTTTTTTTCTTTTAATTAAAACCTGCTCTGTGCAGGCAAAGTATAAACTGTAGCAACTGTTTGCTACATTGGTAGCAAGTAGTTTGCTACAGTTTAAAATAATATATTTTTTTCAGCTGATAAGTGCACACTGTAGTGGTCTGTTCAGGTATATTATGAACCCCTAAATCCTAAGTATAATCAGTTGATCATTTTCAGTACAGAGATCGGCGTATGACAGTGAAGTTTTTTTTTTTTTTGCTCTTAGAGATGAGAGAGTGAGATGGTGTATAGTAGCTGCCCACTCTGCACAAAACAAAGGTAAACAGTGTGTGTGTGTGTGTGTGTGTGTGTGTGTGTGTGTGTGTGTGTGTGTGTGTGTGTAGGGTGTGTGAATATAAGTGGATGCGTTTGTGTGTGTGTATATATGTGGGTGTGTCTGTATATACATGTATGTGTGTGTACACATATATATATATATATATATATATATGTATATATTTATGTGTGTGTACCCGCATGCACCTGTGTGTCTGTTTGTATATAGATGTGTGTGTATGTGTATATATATATATATATATATATATATATATATGTATATATATATATATATATATATATATATATATATATATATATATGTATATATATACACACGCACACACATGCACATGCACGCGCGCACCCACACACACACACACACACATATATATATATATATATATATATATGGTACAGCTGCGGTGGTGAAGCAGTTAGTGTTGTCGCCTCACAGCAAGAGGATCTCTGGTTCAATTCTCAGCTGGGGTGCTTTCTGTGCAGAGTCTGCATGTCCTCCCTGTGGTTGAGTGTGTTTCCTCCCACATTTCAAAGACATGCAGTAGGTGAATTGGACAATCTAAATTGGCCATAGGTGCAAGTGAGTTGTACGGACGAAATACTGCTGCCGGGCTAGCCACCTGATGGTGTAAACCTTGGCTCAGGATGATTGTCACTGCTGAAGTGACAGCCAGATTCCATGTGTAAAATGGGAAAAGGGGTTGAGGGTGGATGGATATGTGTGTGTGTGTGTGTGTGTGTGTGTGTGTGTGTGTGTGTGTGTGTGTATATATATATATATATCTGTATGTATGTAAAACTACAAGAAAAACCTAGCCAAGCTAGAATTTTTCATTGGCATTTAAAGGTCCATTTGCATAAATCCCATGAGCCTCTGTTACAGGAGGTTTAACATATCACCTCCACTTCATCCCTAGATGTTTTTCAGCTGTCCCATGTCCTCTTGAATGCCCTTGAATTTTTGTTCAACATCCATTCTTGTACTCCATTGCATAGGTCCTCAACTGTATCTGTGAAAAAGTATTTTCAGAGATCCATGGAGTAGTTAAGTCCATGCAATCTGTGGTCTGTGCCTCCTTCTTCCCCTTTCTGATCAAAATTACCCCTTTACCTCTCCATTGCACAACAGTCTTTTACACTATAAAGTTTTTCACCCTGTGTTTTCTGGTGTCAAGTGAGAAAAGCTGTAGCTGTCATAGCCTCTGGTCATATTCATTTCCCTTTCATCCCACTGATCTTTCTGGTAGATTTCCATTGGATTACTTCCAATAGCCTGATGTCATTTTCCTTGTATGGCATTCAGAACTGCATGCATTATTTAAGGTGTGGTATAACCAATACCCAGCAGAGTAGAAACATTACCCGGTTGCTTCTGGAATATAACTCCCTGAGGATATATCCCAGCATTCTATTTCTGCTGTTACTGCCCTCTGCCTCTCACACTGCTCCTGGTGGTCCAGTCAAGGTGTGATCAACACCCTCAGTCCCTTTTCTGACTCTGTTGCCATCATGTCCACTATGCCCAGCTGATACTTCCCATTAAGGATGTTGTGGCCTAACTGCAGTACTTCACATTTTTTTCCAGTGAACCTTAACTAACACCTCGGTGACCTCATGTTCATCCTTTCCAGATTGTTCACTTGACTCACCATTCTACACCTCTGTGCCTATCTTTGTGCCATAAACAAGGAGTGTAATCCTGGTTTCTGTTCCCTCAAATATATCTGAGACAAACACTTTGAAGAATATGGACCCGGGTCCGACACTGGTTCTTCACTAGTCACTTTCCTAACTCATAACATTGTCCCTCTCAGAATAACTCTTTAGGTCCTTCCATGCAACTATGTTGATATTCATTTCCTTTGTATTGGCCCTATCCCCAGCGCCTTTAATTTTTTTTATTGGCCTACTATGTAGGACTAAGTTAAAGGTCTTGCTGAACTCCAGGTAGTCTACATCTTTTGGAATTCTTATGCCCAGTTCACCTTTAACACAGTTATAGAACTAGATCAGGTTTGACCAACGACTCCTTCTGGCTATGAATGTTGGTTGTTGCCATGGGAGCTTATTTCCTTCTAGAAATGTTACCAGACTTCCCCTTAAGATTCTCCCATTACTTTTTCTGCCTCTTTTCTTAATTGAATCCACCTGTAGCTCCTGGAATTTTGTTATGCTTTCCCAATCCTTGAGCAAACGTACCAGATTTGCTGTCTTCTAGTCTTCTGTCATTTCTCTACTAGTTAGTGATTTGTTGAAGATCTCAAATGGGGAGGTGCCCAAACATGCTTTCCAGATTCTGAAGATTCTGCAAGCTGGCACATCTGGTCCTTGTGCTTTATCTTACCAAATGGGCAGCCATTTCCCTCTGACCCCCTTCCATCTCTGTCCTTGTGTTCTTCCCATTTTGCCCTGCCTCCCCACCATAATATACACTTCCTTGTATTTTTTGTGAACAGCAAAGTATTAATTCAGCATTTTTCCTTTTTCTATGTGTTCTGTGATCTTCTCGATATGTTTTCCCAAACTGGCCAGCTGTGTCCCTTGCTTTCTTCTTTCTACTGCATACAGAAAAGACCTTTTTTTATTGCTCTCTTCTGCTAACTTCTTTTCTATTTTAACCTTAGTGTCCTTACAATCTTTGCTGTCTTTTTGCCAGTTTGCTTGTAGTATGGTTCTTCCATCTCCTTAGCCTCTCCAGTCTACTTCTTTAAGGCACTGTCTTTTGCCCTAGTTACTCATCTTACATTTCTATGAAGCTACATTGGCATTTTTTTTCTTTTTGCCTTTTTACCTTTTCCTTGCATTCGTGTTCATAGTCTTGAGTAATCCATTCCTGACCCTTTCCCATGCTTACTCTCTCAGTTTGTCCCAGTCTCCCTAATAATATTTGCCTGCTCCCTCACCATAAATCACATTCACCCTTCTAAAAGTCCATGCTGTCACCTTTGTCTTTTTATTTTCACCCTTCTGCCTACTCTAAACCACACAATTGTATAACCAGTGCTGGCTAATGGTTTCTTAACCCGGTTTCCCATAACACCCTATGCACTTGTTAGGACCATGTCCATTACTCTATTCTTTCTGTTACAGTTTTGCAGCAGAAGAATGAACTCCTCATGGTCTAAGACCTTAATCAGCTCCTGTTCTCTCTCCCCTGAAGCCCTGAATCTCCCAGACTATTTCTGGCGAATTCAGATTTCCCCAGGAGTCTTACCCTCTTCTTTATACCAGACTCCTTTGTTCTCTCTCTCCATACTTCTCAACCTCATGCCACAAAAATTCTGGACAAAGCCAGAAATAATGGTGGGACAAAGGCCCCAAAATCAGGTACAGATTTTAAGTAGTGCTATTAAAAACTTAGAAAGTTGTTGGAATAATATGCTTTACATTAGCAAGCATTTTCTGAAGAATATAAAGTCTGGAATTCAAATGTCTGTCATTATTTAGTGACTTCAGTCATCAATGATTTGCCAGAAAGCCACAAATGTTATGAACAAAAGACCAAAAATGTGAGGCAGAAATCTTGACATTCTGCAAAATTCTCAACAGCTGCGAGATGTGATCCTCTCCTCTAGTTTCTCATCTTCTTCTCTTGTTTTATTTGGTGGCTTATACACTGTTATCACTCCATCGGTTCTCCTTTCACTTCCTCCACCGTAATTGCCATGGAACGTAGCCTAACTATTTACCCTGGCTGCATCTTTTAGTCATTTTTTAGCTATTGTAATCTTTTTTGTAATATACTAATGCTTGGAGCTTATCTCCCTGGGCTTCTACTGAAAATGGACATGTATCCAGCTAGACTAGACCAGCCAACAAATGTAAAATAAATAAATAAATCTTTGCCCCGTTCCCAGTTAGGTCTTCATTTCTGTTCTTTCTTGTGGGAGCTTCCTTTACTTCCATCGTTGCTCAGCCTATCTGTCCCTTCTCTGACACTGCAGAACAATCTATACCCAGGTACCTCCATGTTCCTAACCCTCTTGTTATTGTTCCATGTTTCAATGATACTAGCAATGTCCACCCTCCCTTCCTCCATCACTGTTTGCAGCTCCACCTCTGTCCAGCCAAACTACTTTCATTGCAAAATATGATTGCCCAGCCAAGGTCTGAGTCACTCTTGTCAGTACATCTACTAAGATTTGCATCTCTTTTTACCTTCTGTCTACTGCCTAAACAACTATTTCTCTATTCCATTTATATTACCCTTCCTTCCCTCTTCCATCTTTGTTTAAAGGTATGATGATTGTGATGTACATTTCCAACTCAACACCTCTATCCTTTATGGGCTAAAATGGAGCCAGTCCATTGCAGAGAACTGTCAAGTTTGTACCAGTTCCAAACCTTGCTCCTTTGCCCACTGCTGCATCCAGTCATTATACTGCATAATCTCCACTTGCTGTTTAATTTCTCCAAGTCTTTTGGGTCTCTAATACCATACTGGGAATGAACGTCATTCCTAAGTCAGGGTATGATTAAATTTCACGAAATTAGCATTGTTTCAGTCTTTGATGTCAGCCAAGAGTGCTCTTCTTAGTACCCACAGTGTGCCCAGGTTTGCCTTGTTCTTTTATTCATACAGGGTTACATGTATGGGTAGCATATCTAAATACGACTGTATTTTTTTTTTATTAGACCCATTGCTCCTACTACTTTTGGAACTGTCTGGGTATCTTTCCTCTGCATTGTTCTCATTTCTACCTGCACATCCTGGTATTTTATGACGTCTCTATCTCTATACAAAACACCCTTTAATTATTGAGTGTAGAAATTTCAATGATCAGTGCTACAGTTGTCTTTTCATGGACTACTGTATTTGCTTTTCTTGCTTCTGCATTTTGAATGGTTAGTAATGGGTGATCCCTTGTGATATAAACGTCGTCATTCTTTACAATGCTTTGTAGTTCATGTTTTCAGTGCATGTACACCAACGTGTACATAGTCCACTATCTTGGACCATCATTAACCTTTCATCTTTTGGTTCATAGGCAGGTACTAGGCTATTGGCCGTAGGGATTATATAAGCCTAGCCAAACGGTACCCTGGCTTTTGCCACCCAAGAAAATTATTTTCCTGTGCCCCTGTCAAGCAGAGCCACAGAAGTAATCCTCAGGGTGAATTTCCTATCTCCCATCCAATCATCAAGATTTTTCTTGAAGAGTGCTAATGAGGAGCTTTATTTGATATATATAGGTAGCTTGTTCCAGAGTATGGGAAGTCTCTGGGACAGGAATCTATCCCTCCAGCATGTTCTGTTTATTGTGGTGACAAGGTTTAGGTCCCTAGAGTGTGTAGCTCAGAGGGATTGGAATTTCTTTACGTAGAGCATGTCCAACAGCTCTGAGTTTGACATAGCTTTGTATATTAAGCAGATATCGCCTCTGAGTAGGCGATATGCGACAGAGTAAAGCTGGAGTTTTTTTAGATGGTCTGCATAGGGCATCTGTTTGAGGCCGGTAATCCTCTTTGTGAGGTATTTCTGTGGCCTTTCCAGTTGTTGTAGATGTCTTGTGAGGTACATCATTGAGCCTGTCACTAACACAAAACTACTAGGTATCACAATTGACCACAAGCTCAAATTTGATATTCACATTAGCCAAACTATAAAGACTGTTAACAAGAAACTTGGTTCCATGTATAGAATTAAGAACTTTCTTACGCCCCATACTAAACTAACTATCGCACGTACTCACCTTCTCTCCACCCTACTTTACGCCTCTCCGGTACTTTCCTTCCTCAAAAAAACAGAGCTCAACAAACTCTCTGTAGCTTATAACCATATTGCCAAATTCGTAACTGGCGAACCTTACCGTACTCACCACTGCTTTAACCTAAGAAAACTAGGCTGGTTAGAACTCCCCAACCTTCTCAAGTTTAACCAACTTAGTGAAGCATTTAAAATTATCAAAGAGCCAGAAAAAAAACCCTCACTACACAAACTTTTAACCCCCTATTCCAATCTTAATAGTCTTCGATCCTCTAATAGTGTCCTGGTTCATACAACGAAATCCAATAATTCAGGTGGTGATGCTCTTTTTGCCAATTCCATCGGAAAACTATGGAACTCCCTTCCAAACAACCTAAGACTAGCTACCTCTCCCCACCAATTCAAAACTAACCTTAAACAATACTTTAACTCTCATTGGCTATGTCCTTGCACTAAACCAGACTAAATCCCTTATCCCCTGCCTTCCTTCATCTTGCTTACTAATTGTTCTCTCTTTTCTCTCATCTCCAGATCCTACATTTTCTATCTCCTCCTGTATGTTGTCCTCAATGAATTCTATTTTTCTATTTCCTGCATTTCTCATAATTGTTAAATTGATTTGTATGTATTATTTTGTTCTCCCTGTTTATGTACCTTTTACAAAATTGTATTTTCACTATGTAAATTAATTTCTGTATTAACCATTGTGGAGCTTTTCTCCCCGGGCCTCTGCTGAAAACGGATTTACATCCAGTTGGACTAGCCCGGTAAACAAATGTAAAATAAATAAAATAAAATAAATAAAATGGGCATTGTACTCTATAATGGGTCTAATGAGTGATGAGTAGAGGGAACAGTGACCTCTTTTTTCTTAGATGAGAAGCCTTTTTGATGAGGTGTGCCACGTAGAAAGTTTTCCTGACTACTGTGGCGATGTGATTATCAAAGGAGAGACTACTGTCCAACTGTGTCCCAAGGTCTCTTTGCACACTTTCGGTGTTAAGTAGACTACCACCTATGTGGTAGTTCATGGGTACAGAGTTTTTACCAAAAGGGATGACAATGCACTTTTTGGCATTGAGCTTGAGGCCGTGGCTTTGACACCAGGCATCTGTCTCAGTGATGCCCTTTTGTAGGATGTCCACATCGTTAGGAGTTTTGATTATGGCTCTTAGTTTGCAGTCATCTGCAAACTTTGTTAGCCAAATACCTTCTGCGTTAGCCTGTACTTCAGAGAAGTAGATATCAAACAGGAGAGGACCTAGGACTGAATCCTGTGGTACTCCGCTTGTCACTGGTCTGAAGTTGGATTTAGAGTCTGCTACTTTCACAGTGTGAGTTCTGTCAGTGAGCCAGTTGACAACCCATCTTGTGACATAGGGATTTATACCTAGTTTAGTGAGTTTGTCTATAATTCCGGAGTGTGGGATGGTGTCTAAAGCCTTGGCAAGATCTAGATAGGTTGTGTGTACCACCTTACCCTCATCTATGGCTTTGGTGACCATGTCAAAGAAGTCCTATCAGGTTTAGGAGACATAATCTGCCTTTTACAAACCCGAACTGGGTGGGGTCCAGAGTTTGGAGATTACCGATGTCATTGTTTATAAGTTCCATGATGATACGCTCCATTGTCTTGCAGACCAGGCTCGTCAGGCTAATGGGGCGGTAGTTCCTGGGGTCCATAGTGACTCCCCCTTTATGGAGTGGGATACCTGTTGCTGTATGCCATTCAGTGGGCACAAAGCCTGAGGTGAGGCTATGCTGTGTTCTTGGCTTTGGAGAGTGTTTTTTTTACCTCTACAGCTGTGATTACAGGTACTTTGCATTCGTCTGGTATAGAGATGGGCCCTTTAGGGGATGAGAGAGGGGTAAAGTTAGCACTGAACCTATCTGCCAGGATGTTGACAATATCAATTGGTCCTGTATATTTAGTACCATTATGCTGTAACTTAGAGCACATCTGAGTGTTGCCATTGAGATTCTTGACATAGCTATAGATTGCTTTGTGGTTGTCTTTAGAATCAGTGGCGATTTTGTTTTCGTAACTAGTTTTGGTGGATGTTATGAGGGATCTCAGCTTCTTACTGAGGCTGACCACGGAGTTCCTCCAATCATGGGATTTTACTCTTTTTTTGCAACAGTTTCTTTCTTCTAAGAAAAAAAGAGACGTAGACAGCTTTAGGATCCAGAACAGGCCTTTACTTGGTGCAAACACAAGCGCTTTCACAGTTAAGCTTCTTCAGGTGTATACAAGCACTGAAAAATACCACACCTTTATACTCATGTTACATCACCCATTAAATAGTCATGTGACTGATCCCATATATAAAACTTGTATTTATTTCTTATACAATAGCTAAAACATGTATATAAAAATATATATGTATATATATAAAAAATATATATGTATATATATAAAAAATCATTATATATGTAGGAATGTTTATTATAAAATAAATATTAAAAAACATAAAAATATATAATATTAACAACTGGGAATAGACATATTACCTACGAAGTGGTCTCATCTTTAATTTGGGTTTCAGGGGAATACACTCATTCAGACCATGTCCCTCTGTGGCTCTAAGTTTCGTGATCCATATTGCTTCCATATTCTCTGTCTTATTACGTATATCCCCACGTCTCATACTCTCATGTAACAAAGCTATAACTCTAAAATTAAAAATATGAGTGTTATCACATTCCATCACATGCTTGGCTAGTGCATTGTTCTTATTCCCTTTCCTGATATTATAAATATGTTCCCTAATCCGATCTTTGAGATATTTATCCGTCTTACCCACATAAAATTTCCCGCAGATACTACAATCTGCCAAACAGACCACATGTTGGCTTGTACAATTGGCTCCTATATTGAAATAAAAATCCTGTTTCAAATCTGGATGATAGAAACAAGGACTTTCATCTATATACGTGCACCAATTACAGCTTCCACAGGGTATAGTACTCCCATGGCCAGTGTTAGTGTAACTGTCTTTAGGAAAACATAACCTCCTCTTTAGGGATCTGTCATTCCTGTAGCTGAATTTGGGTACATCATCCACAAAGCTGGCTACATCTTTGTCTGTTAGTAAAATCTGCCAGTTTTTCTTCACTATATCAATGTACCTGCTTACATCTGTGGTGTATTTCAAGGAAAGTCTGGTTTTATTGTTGGCAAGGGCTGTCTGTCTCTTGCCTATGGATCTAGTTCTATGTGAAAAGTAGGGTTTGGCCTGATCATTTCTCATAGCCATGACCCGAGGTATGTGCGCCTGTATGTTACTGTCACTATAGCCTCTGTTGCCTAAAAATGTCTTAACCCTGTCCAATTCAACATTAAAGTCATCATCCCTTACATTTAATCGTGAGGCTCTCATAGCCTGGTTGGTAATCTAATTTCTAAAAATGTGGGGTGGATGTGCACTGCTCCTATGTAGCAAATGATTGACATGACAATCTTTCCTATGTTGTTTAGTGTATATTACATCATTGTTACCTCTCACAACCTGTACATCCAAGAAATCCATATACAATCTGGATGACCTGTATGTAAAATTTAAATAATGTGTACTATTGTTAATGAAACAAACAAAATCAGTGAGCTGCAATTCATCTCCTGTCCATAGAATAAAAACATCGTCCACAAATCTCCGGTAAAAGGAGACTAAGTGGGCGAATGGACCCTTAAACACAAACTCATCTTCCCAAACTACCATAACTGCATTGGCGTAGCTATTGGCACAAGAAGTGCCCATAGCTACGCCATTGCATTGTCTGTAGAATTGGTCAACAAATAAGAACAAGTTATGTTCCAAAACCAATTCAAGCAACCGTAAAATCAAACTCATTAAATCAGAACTATACTTGGCTGATGTTTCCATAAAACATTTGGTGGCTGTGATTCCCTCCATGTTGGGGATTACAGTGAATAAAGAAACTACATCTAGTGTAACGAAAGTTGCACTGGAATCATGAAGTTCTAAAAACTCATACAAGTCACTCAAAAAATGCTCTGTGTCTCTGAGGACATGATCATTCATATCTAAGATAGGTCTGAGATGTTTCTCAATAAAAATAGAGATTGGTTCTGTGCACCAACCTCTACCTGAAACAGTAGGTCTCATGGGAGGGTCAGTGACAGATTTGTGAACTTTAGGGAGGCCTTGTAAAATAGGTACAACTGGATGACTCGCCATAAAATAATTAAAAAGTTTCATGTCAATAAAGTCACCATCAAGTAAACCACGTAAAACATTCCATACATCATTAATATGACAAGAAACTTGTTCAGTAGCTAACCTTTCATAAAACAAATCATTCATCAAACTAATCAACATACTGGACACATATCTCTCTCTGTCCAATATAACAATCAAGCCTCCCTTGTCAGCTGGTCTTATTATAATATCTGTATTACTCTCTAACTCAGTCAAAGCATTTCTCTCATGAATGGTCATGTTGTGCCTTGTATTTCTGTAGACATTTGTTGTATTCATTTCATAAATATCACGTATGCACATTTTCTCAAAAGCATTAATCAGAGTGTTAGCATTAGGTATAAATGTATTAGGTTTAGAAAACACATTCCATGTGCCATTATCCACTGTGTTATCTTTGTATAGCATTTTTAAATTCAAAGCTCTAGCAAACATTTTAATGTCAAAAATGACTTCAGCATGGTTAGAACAACTTGTAGGTATGAATGAAAGCCCCTTACCTAACACAGACAGGTGAAAATCATTCAATATAAATGTAGACAAATTCAAAACTAGTCCCTCTTGCTGTTCATGAAAGCTTTCTTGATGCTCATTTGATTCCCTGGGATGTGTTCCCATTTCCTTTTTCCCCTCGTCACACTTCTCCCCCTGGAATGGTCTCGATTCGTTATGTAAGGGTCTGGTCTGACTGGTAGTGGAAAGTCTATATTGTGTCGATGAAAAAAATTCTCATCCATGGAACCCGACTGCGCTCCTTGTCCATCTCGATCTATTTGCGCTGTGGTGACAAGAATCTTCTTTCTAGCGTCCTGTTCCAGAGGGTGAGCAGCGACAGCATTCAAATTCACCCTCTGTGCATTACTCGTTGTATCTGCGTTGTTCGTAGCTGCCCCATTGACTTGGCTCGAGGATGGTTGTATAGCTACATCCGCTAATTCTGTGGTGTTCACAGAAACTTCTTCCCCTGGTGCACGCTCGTCTCTGGGCCAGGTGAAGATTTGACCTTTGCGAGAATCGTTCCGATCTCTGACGATTTTCGCTATTTTCCCTTTCTGTAACTTCATCTCGTAAAGGGAAAGAGAATTCAGAATGTCCTCTAAATATTCATCCACAACTGTAGTGGTGAATTCTCTACAAATTCTCTTGTACATATCCTCTATTCTCTCAATAGATATAGTCATTTCACGCTCGGCTGCTGCAACTAGCAAGCGCAGATAGCTGAAGCTAGACTGCAGATTGATCTTCTGCCATTCTTTCAGCAGTAAAGTGTCACCATTGTGGAAAGAAGGCATTTTCTTTCTTCTGTTGTAGAGTTTGTTTGTAGCATGGGACCACCAGATTGGCTTCCTTTTTTTGGAGGATAGCATCTTGGTTCATTTAGGGATTGCATGATCCATGCACTTGTGAAAGTGCTTATAAAGTGCAATTGTATAGGATTCAGCAGTCATATCTCTATTGTCCATCAGCATGGGTGTCATGAAGTTTGCCACTTCTGTCTTAAGAAGCGTGAAGTTGGCTTTGGAGAAATTTTTTACGGTGGTTTCCCTAATGGGGGTGGGGCTGGGATGTGGATGTCTAGGGTGATTTGCTTGTGGTCGGATCTGACCAACGAGGAATTGACCTCTGGTGTGGAATACCAGTTGCCCATGTTGGTAAAGACCAGGTCTAGGATATTGCTGCCCCTGGTGGGGGTGTGGATAAGTTGATCCAAGGGGCATTGGAATTTATGAATTCCAGAAAACGTTGAGCACAAGAGTTGGTACATGAGTAGTTTTCCCAGTTAATGGTGGGGTAGTTGAAATCGTCCATTATTAAGGTGTTAGGTTGTACCCTAATATTTTCCAGTGTATCAAGAAATGAGGAGTGGGAATCCTGGGGCATGGTGGGGGATCTGTAGCAAGCTTCAATTTGCATTGCGGTCTTGCCCAGAGTTAGTTGCACTTGGATAATCTCAGATGCATTATGCTGAGCAACTAGCCTGGAGGTGTGGATATCCTTAATGAATATGGACATGCCTCTGCCTTTAGTGCTTCGGTCCAGGTTAGGTGGCCGAAAGGTGTGGCATGAATTATAGCCTGGTAATGCAGGGGTGCTCTCTAGAGCCTTGAACCAGGTCTCTGTACAGATGTCGATGTTCTCCATTTTAAAGAGTGCCTCGAGTGAGTGCATTTTGAGGTTTAGAGTTCTAGCATTAAGTAGCATTACCCTCTGAGTTTGCTTGCTTGTCCCTGTTACGGTGGTGAATTTGTCAGTTGAATCTTGCCTAAAAAAGGCACTATAGGGGTGGCAAGAGCCTTAGCCAGTATCCGGAATCACAAGGGTGACAGGTGCAGGCCATCTCTGGCAAAGCATCGTGGTTTGTCAATCATGTCATCCCAGGCAGGTACTGGATCCCCTTAGAATGACACCAGAAGCTTAGCCAATTGTTGAAGTCAATCATTTTGTTCTTGTACTGTGGTATCATTCTGGGTGATGGCAGGATGCTACTCAAGGCTAGAGTAATACCTGCCTGGGCTACAAGATCAGAAAGCTCCTTCATGTCTCTTTTCATGTAGTCCAGGGAGGTACGTCTCAGGTCATTCACACCAACATGGACAATGACAGAGTCATATTTGTACTTGCTGTGGAGTGACCTGAGTGCATGTGTTATGTGGCGGATCCTGGCACCTGACAGCCAGATGACAGTAACTTTCTCCTTGTTTAGCCTGGTGAGTGGAACATCAGTGTGCCTGACCATAGAGTCACCTATGACTAGAGTGTTGGGTACGTTGTTATGCCTTATGGGCTGTGGTTGAGTGGCACACTGAGTTTGTGGGCTATGTGTCATTTGGGTTGTGTTGGGGGTGGATGTTCCTTGCGTTTCTGCTTTGGAGGTCCCTGTTGCTTGGGTAAATTTTTTTGAGAGCCTCTGTGAATGTAGGTGTGTATTTTGTGTTTCTATGTGTGTATTTTGGTGGTGTAGGTTTTGAGGGACTATGTAATGAGTATGGTGTGGTGCAAGTGTTTACCGTCTCCTCTTGACTGTCTAGTCCAGTCTTGGGTGAAGAGAGCTTTGCTTCCAGTTTGGTTATATAAGTGCATCTCTCACAGTTTGTAGTGTTGGGTGGTAGGAGGAGAGGGTTGTCTGTGTACATGAGGCAATTGCTGCATTGCCCCAAGATGCCCATATTCATCAGGTAGACAGGAGAAAACACCAGGTGCTCTGACCCTTAGACATGCCTGGATAGGTGCTTATTTATTAAGTACTAAAAACTGTTTTCCTCTAGACAACTGAGGAAAGTTGAGTGCTGTAGTAATTTGTAGCTTATTTAGTGCTTACAATGAGTTCTGAACAAGTGCTGAGCTCAAAGAAACAAATTTGAGTGCTGAAACTAGAAAACTGGCTAGTTCTAAGAAGCAAAATTAAGCTAGAATGCTTCCCTCCAACACAGAAAGGCTTGGGGACTCAGAAGCTTACAAGCAGTCCTGGATACAGCAAATCTGTATCTGGACTAGACAATTTATAGGAAAGGCAGGAAACAAGCTTAGAATTTTTTTTTTTTTTTTTTGTAAAGGGGAAAGGAGGAGCAGAAGCTAACTGGGTTGGCCTTCTCAAATGTTCTCCGTGGAATAGGTAGAATGAGGTAATGATGCTAGACTGGGAGGAGTGTCCCAGGACAAATTTACAGTAGGGGCAGGCAATTGCAAAGCCATCAAGTATAAAAACAGGATACCAAGAGGGGGGGAGAGTGTGAAACAAAAATCAGAACTAACAAACGTAACTAGATGCTTAACAATTGTAGAAAATTCTACTTCATACCTCACACACAGTGAGTAAAATAAAAGTGCTATAAATAACTCAGAACTAAGCAAAAAACAGGATACTTAATGTTATATATCACAGATTAGTTAGTTCAGAGCCCTTCCTCCGACTTCCTTAGCTCAGTGTGAAATGTTTCAGTTCACTTCTCCTTAACCATTCCTGCGTCAAATCCTGATCAATATGAGGTTATTCCATGAGGTTATTCTCTGTACTTGCCACAATATTCATGCATATTACACATTTCTTTCCTTCTCAGCAGACCCTTCTCATTATTTCCTCCTTTTGTTTTGTTTCTTTTTTTTTGGGAGGGGGGCGCACATTCAGTTGCTGTCTGATTTTTGTCTTCTTCTGGTTTGATTTCCATTCCCGGCTGATATGCTTCTTCTAAACTAAGCAGAGATGTCATCTCAGATTTCTTCTCCTCATATTTTAAAACTTTTAAGTATGTTTGGATTTAGTGAGTTCAACAGATATGTATGCAGTTCCATGACTGCAGATTTTTACATGTAATCAATTTTGAGGAAGCTCATACCTCTTCCCATATCTCCTTCAGAATAAGGACTATATAACCTTGGTATACACTGATTTTTATATATTATTTTATCAGCATAAACCATTTTCCCTGTCCAATGGATCCAATACCATTTGGGGTCAGTCAGTCACCCCAAAACTGTAAGTCAGAAGAAGAAGAGCACATTGGTTTATAGCCTGTCACTTTATTTCTAGATGTCAAGGCAGTTTTCAGAATTTGTTTTCGTCTTCTGGAGTATTCCATACTGACTTTTATTCTCATTCATTCATGTTTTATTGCCAATCCTTCATCAATTTCCAAATATTTATACACTCCCTCCTGCTCAGATTCCATTATATTTCATCCCTGTTGATTGCTGTTTTGATTAATATTTTCTTGGTGCTGCAGCTTTCTTGCATTAAAAGTTGCTTTTGCACATTTATCAAGACTAAATGACATTCTTATATCATCTGAAAAAGTTTTGACCACTTGCAATTGTGCTTTCAACTCTTCACCTGGTGAACTATACAGTTTTAAGTCATCCACAAAAAGCAGTTAAGTCTTTAAACAAGGTTGTTTTCTGGGAGCTAAATTGTAACCATGGCTTAATCTGTTAAGCAAACAGCTTAATCGGTTAAAGGCAAGACAAAACAGCAAGGGTGACTGTGAATCACACTGGAATATCCTCCTTAGAATTTTTATCACTGGGATTATAATTTGCCTTTTGTTGTGGTTTAACTGCAACATTATTTGCCACTGTTTCTTGGTCACTTTAATGTAATTGGTCAATGTAGGGTGTATCCTATACATCTCTAAGCATTCCTTTATCTGTGAATGTGGGATGCTGCCAAATTATTTTTTTTATGGTAATCTCTCCATGCCATACTTAAATTCTTCCCATTTTTACAATTCTGTATTATGGTTTTATTTGGTAGCAAATGATCCTTTGTTCTGTATGACTTTCTTTTGTTACCCTTTTTATTCTATTGCTATAACTGAGTTTTTTGTTTTTAAATAACTATAAACACGCGCTGCATCAGTTCCAGTATATAGTTTGCATATTGTCAGAGGGCAAGTTATGGGTCTATATCTTTTAGGGTGGCTTTCAGGTTCACTGAGAAGTATAATTTTTCCTGTTGTCAACTAAGTTGGTGTCCATTCCAGATGCACGCATAAGTAATTCTTACTCAGGGCTAAATCTTTGTTTAAAGATGCTAATACTTTTAGCCAAAACTTAGGACAGGAGTTTTCCATTTAGGAGCTTTACTTAATTTTATTTCAATTTTTCTGACCATTACTTCATCCCATTTCATATCCTCTACATTAGAACTCATCACTGCTTCTTTTCATTTTTCTGCCCATTCGGCATCTTTGTTATGTTCCACATGGTCTTCATAAATATTTCTCCAAAATGTGTCTATTTCTTCTTTTTTTGGTGGTCTTCCTATTATTTTTGCTTTATTTCCCATTTTTCTATAAAACTTGTTTCGGTCATAGGCTTATAGGTACATAGGAGATTACTAGACTCGTGGCTCAAGAGCCCTTACAAGCCTAGCCAGTTTCACCTGGATTTTACATACTTTTCTATCCCTAGAGAAAAGATAACAAGGGTCAGCAAGTGGGGTTTTGACAAAATGTCCTATCCATTGGTTTGGATTGCACTTGAAGATGGTCAGGGAAGGGATCTGCTTCACAAGAACAGGAGGCTTATTCCAGAGGAGGGGCAGTCTGTAAGATTTATCTATCTCTCCAGTTTGATTTAGTCATGTCAGAGATCATGTTTAGATCCTTGGAGCGGGTCACCCTTGCACAGTTAGTTTTATGAATATGCAACATTTTCATCAGGGCTGGGTCAGAGACTGCCTTGTAGGTCAGGCATAAATCACCCCTCAGTAATTGGTAGGAAACTGAATACAGTGACAGGGCTTTCAGTCGGTATGCATATAACATGTTTTTGTTATACCCTATTTTTTTTGGTGAGAAACCTCTGAGGGCACTCAAACTGCTTCAGGTGTCTGGTGAGATATGTGCCAAAAGGTGCATTGTACTCAATTATTTGTCTGACAGCTGAGTACAGTGGTGCTGTGACATCCTTAGATCTGTCTGCCATGCCCTTACTAATAAACTGAACCACAAAGAGGATTTCCTTACCACCGTGGACACATGATGATTAAAGTTACTATCTATCTGAGTACCCAAATATCTCTCCACTGGGTCCACCCTTAGATGGGGTGCTATCAATGTTATTTGATTGCCCAAAAGATATTATTGTGCACTTCTTCACATTTAGTTTGAGGCCATGGCTCTGACACTAGTCATTAATCACGCCAGTCTTTTCTGTAGGATATCAACATCATTTTGGGATTCAATGATTGCCCCCAACTTACAGTCATCAGCAAACCTGGTCAGCCAAAGGCCATCTACATTTGCCTTGACTTCTCAGAAGTATATCTCAAACAGGAAGAGGCTCAGCATGAATCCTGTTTTACTCCACTGGTGACTGGCCTCATGCTGGATGTGGATTCCCCCACTCTAATAACGTGTTCTGTCCATCAGCCATTTGGCTATCCATCTGGTGATGTAGAGGTTTATGCCCAGGTTTGTGAGTTTACCTATAATAACTGAGTTATATATTATGTCAAATGCCTTAGGTCAAGGTAGGCAGCATGCACTGGCTTACTCTCTTCCAAGGCCTTGGTGACCTTCTCATAGAAGTTCACCAGATTGAGCAGGCAGCATCTGCCCTTCAGGAAGCCAAACTGGATTGGGTATGAAGTCTGGAGATTTATTTTATTGTTGTTAATCAGGTCTAAAATTATGCTTTCCATAGCCTTGCATATGAGGCTAGTCTGAATTGTGGGTCAATAGCTTCCTGGGTCTGTTGATGGTCTCTCCCTGTGCAGAGGGATGCCTATTGCTGTCCTCCACTCTACTGGTGCAAAGTCTGTATGGAGACTGTGGTTAAATAGATATCTGAGTGGAACTGCTAGGTTATGTTTCAAGCTACTTAATAGGCACCCTGGGATAACATCAGGGCCCATTGATGCTGTGTTTCTAGCTTTAATGTGTGCATTGATGACTTGTTCTTTTGTGATAAAAGGCAAAGGAAAGGTTGGGAGTATTTCATGTGGTGTAAGGGGGGGGGGTGAAACCTGAGATGAATTTATTGACCAACATGTTTCTAGTTATTCTGGTTGAGTGTAGGTAGTGCTATCTATAGCCAAATCACCACATTGTTGAGTGCTTCTCTTAAGAGTTCAGACGTAACTAAAAAATGGTTTGTGGTTATCCTTTGCTTGGGAGGCTATTTTTGTCTCATATTTTTTGAAGACTTGAGTAATTCCCTGATTTGGCTGTTGAGACTAATGAAAGATTTTGTCTCTGTTGTGCATCCTCCCTATTATTTATAGACAAGAATTTCTTCCTTCATTTGTACAGTCTGTTTTCACCAGAGGTCCACTTTTCCAGCTAGGTTTTTGTTTAGTTCAGTCAGATACTGCCTTTTCTATGCAGCTGTTTAAGTGGTTGCACATTTGTTTATACTTCTGCATAGGCCTCCATGTTTTTGGGGTTAGGGGGAGCTTTACAATTACCAATGTTATCACTTAATAGAAGGTAATTTGCTATGGAAAAATTCTTTACGGTTTTAGGGTTTGATGGAGGCTCTACCATTACATTCATTTCAAAGGAGACTGATGTACAATCCAATGTAATCAATGAGGACATTACACTGGATGGGGGTGCAACACTCCCCCCATTTTTTTGAGTACTATGTCAAGGATATCTGAACCTCTAGTGGGAATGCAGATAAGCAGTTTCAGAGCATTTACATTAACAAAGTCCAGCAATCTCTGAACCTGTGTATTAGTGGTTGTGTATGTTTTCCAGTTTATGGAGGATTAGTTAAAATCACCCAGGAGTAGTCTGTAAGACTGAATGGTAAGTGATTATAGTAACTTTGGTATGCAGAGTGGTTTTCATGGTTCATAGTTGGGGACCTCTAGCTAGCGATAATAGGGTGGGGGGGTTTTCCCTGTGGTCAGATGGACATGGAGCAGAGCAAGTGAATCATCCTGCTTGACCTACTCCTTTTATTTTTTCCTTTTCAGAGGCTGGTCTGAATGTGTGATGGGCATTGTAGCCTTGCACTGCCAGGGTGCTTTCCACAGCCTTGAATGATGTCTCTGTAACTGCACAGACGCTGGGATTCTCCTGTGTGAGGAGAGCTTCTAGGGAGTGCAGTTTCGTCTTAAGACTCCCTGGATAGAACAATCGTACCTTCAGCTTGGTATTGGAAAATTGTGTTACATTAGTAGTTCTGTTGGTTTGGCACTGTCTAAAAAGGCACTATGGGGGTGGGTAATGCCTTGGCAAGTATTTGAAAGCCTAGCAGTAACAGGTGCAGACCACCTCTGGCAAAGCAGTATGGTCTGGGGACTATATTAGATAATCGAACCTCCAAAAGTTCGAGTGTCATATGGTCGACACTATATGATCGAATTTTTGAAAGTTTGAGCGTTTTAACAGAGACCTCCATACAGCGCGGAATGGGAAGATTTCTCTTTGTAGTGCAATCTTGGAGTTGGTATATTTAAAGAGTGGGGTGTGTGGGGGATGCAGGTGGACTTGCCCCCCTGCTTAAAACATTTAGGTAGGTAGTTTGTGTAGTTTATTTTTATTAGATATTCGAACTTTTAAAAGTTTGATCATATTGTGTCAACCATATGACAGTCGAACTTTTGAAAGTTCGATTATCTAATATAGACCCTATGGTCTGTTTGTTGATCATGTTGTCCCAGGCAGACAAATACTGGAATCCCTTGCAATGACATCAGTAGCTAAGCCAATTATTGAAGTAAATAATTTTCTGTTCGTTTTGTTGTAACATTCTTGGTGAAGGTAGAATGATGCTCAATGCAAGGCTCATACCCAACAGTGACACATATTTGGAGAGATCCATCATGTCTATCTTCATATAGTCTAGGGAGGTATGTCACAGGTCATTCACATCCACATGGACTATGACAGAGTCATGCTGGTACTTGTGGTTGAGTGCCCGAGCACCTGCATAATCTGATGAACCATGGCCCTGACAGGCAACTGACTGTAATCACTTTATCCAACTTGGTGAGCAACAATGAATTGTTTATTTTGTACTTTGCCTTTACATTTATTTGCATACCTTCTCCATTTTTCTGTCTGTGCAATTTTTAGTTTATTGTTTGCAATAGTGTATGATAGACCCTTATCTGTTTTGATATTGTTTCGCTGAAGGTTGGGTGTCAGGCTGGCAATTCGGCACCATAAAAATCGACTGCCAATCATTAGCGGACCGGAGTTCCTGTGGCGACTCCAACCGGAAAAGCCAAAAAAGACAAACAAACAAGTTGCTTTTGCCTCGTCTGTCTTTCTAAGTATTTCTGATGACCTCTTTCCTTTTCTATATTTTTCTAATAGTGGTACTTTTTGGTCTTAATTAATAGTTTTGTCTATTCAGTGCTTCCATGGTGCTATCTAATTTCTTCACTTCCTTTCCCATTCTTGTTCCATGTAAGACAGTTATGAATTTAGCTGCACAGTAATATGTCTGATTTATTTCTGTTAGATCACAAGAATTTCTCTCAACCGCCCTAATTATTGTGTCCATCTTTTACCAAACTTAGTACATTTTGGGTCTTATTTACCTTCTTCAGTCTACTTCTTTCATTGATCTTAATATGTATATCAATCTCCATTAAATCAAGGAGCTCTTCCCTTAGATAATTTTTTTCACACTGGGAGCACCTTCTATGCTCTCTGTTTTTGAGTATTTGAAAGAAAGTTCCAGAACAACTTCCCTGTGACGCACCCTCTTTAGATGCACCCATTTAATGCTCCTTTGTTTGTGAGCTCATTGGCCCATCACCCCACAGTACTGTCTGTGACAAAGTTAACACTATTTCCTGCCCCTTCCCTTGCTGTGCAACTTGAACTGAACTTTGTACTGGTCTCCAACAGAAGATTCCAGAGCATCACTATGTGTTAAGTCTTTAGATGCCTCCTGCTCCACCTGTTCTTCCTTAATCTTGGGACTCATTGTTTCGTTATACTGTGCTGGATTTTATACATTAAAACCTTTACTTTGAAGATAATCCATAACTCTAGATGTTAAGTTGTCAATCTCGCCTTCATTCTTGCTGGATGGGTTCGAGCCAATCCTCGGCCCACTCGGCACTCTGCTTAGCTTGAGAACTCCTTTTACCAGCTCGAGGCAACCCTATATCCCATGATGCAAGGCGAGACTACCTTAGATCTCGCTTTGCCGCCAAGAGGTCTCTTTGCCAGCTCAGGTGAGTTTGATTTTCAAACAGTTTAGTCTAGGTTTTACTCTCCCTTTCTTCTTAGTATTAGATAGTGTGTAGTTTTTTCTACAGCCCACCCTATTTCCCCTTTTAATTAAATTTTAAAGTTAAAATTGTAAAGTTAAAAATATTTTCAGTTAGGCCTAGGCCTCCCTGTTCTTAATCCCTATCTGTGTGTGTGTTTTTGGGATTAATAGTGTGACTGTTTTAGTGTGTGTGTGTGTTTTTTCTTAGACTATGTCTAGGGAAGGAAAGGTCTCAGGCTTCAAGAAGTGTGACTCGTGCTGTCAGAAGATGTCTCTGACAGACGGTCACACTTCTTGTGTTTACTACCTGGGGCCTTTACACCTGCAGGACTCCTGTGCCATATGTCATTCTTTTAGCTAGAGAGTCCTGCAGGAGAGGAGGAACAAGTTAATCCTCCTCGCGGGTTTATTAAAGCCAGAAGGTTCACCCACTAAGACTGGGTCGAGGTAAACCTTTCTGCCACCTAAGGTTCAGGGCTACAGTGGTTAAGCCTTTTCCCCGGGTGGCTCTCGACTGGAGCGCGCATCTTTCTTCCCTCTGATGTGGTAGTGCCGGTTCCTACCCGGCCCGCCACACTCAGTCTACAGTTGCCTTGTCGGCTTCTCGGCTGGTGCCGCAGCGCAGTTATCCAGGCATCGAGCCTAAAAGTCTTCGGCTCCATCTGGGAAACTCCAGAGGGACGTCGGCTCCGATGGCTTGCGCCCAAGAAGAGATCTCGTCCCTTCTTTGGAGTCGATTTCACCCGGCCCGGTGGGTCTCCTCCTCTTTGTCGGAACGGAGTCATCGGAGCCGACATCTTCGGTGATCTTCCAGGCTGTCTGACCACGCATTTTAGAGAGGGTGGTAAGCAGGCTGTTGTTAAGCAGGCACTAGCCCAAATGCTCCATAGCCCCGCCTTCCCCAGCAGACTTCTCGGGCTATTGCTCTTCCCCTTGAACTTCCTCCTCCTCACTCTCCTTCAGAGTTCGGAGCCGAGCTTCCTCGGACAGCTTACCGTGTCGGCCGCCTCGGAGCCGGCAAATTACATTCCCTTTCGCCTCACGTGAATGCCTCTCGGCTCCGGATCTCTCCTCCATGAGACCTTCCTTGGAGGGATCCGTTAAATCTAGTTTCCCTCCCTTGTCCGGCTCGAGGGGGCTAGTGGCATCGACCCTTGTCCGATCCCGCTCTCCTCTCTCGGGGCTTCGGCTTTGGTAAGCTGAATGCAAAGCCAGATTTGGGTTTTCCCTACTTGGAGTCATTGCAAGCCACCACTCCCACACCAGTTTCTTTCTGTCAGTTGTACAATTTTGTGAAATATAACAAATATATGATGCAAAATCTGGACATTCTGCAAAAATCTCGACAGTTGTGAAGTATGACAGGGATAGATTTTTAAATAGTGTTCTTTCTAATTTAGAAATTTACTAGAATAACAGGATTTGTGTTAGAATATATTTTCTGAAGGCTATGAATAATTATGTTATTTAGTGACTTGTGCATACTGCCTACCAGCAGTCTGAGTGGCTAGCCAGCACAGGTTTGGCACTTCAGACACCCACCAGCAGAAGCCCCA
Organism: Protopterus annectens; assembly: GCF_019279795.1. Classification (NCBI taxonomy): domain Eukaryota; kingdom Metazoa; phylum Chordata; order Ceratodontiformes; family Protopteridae; genus Protopterus; species Protopterus annectens. Next base: position 598,267,793 of record NC_056741.1, on the reverse strand, counting down.
TGCCTGTCCTCAGCATAGTAGTGGGCGGTGGTCTTTACCCTGCTTTTTCTCTTTACATGTGCCCTTTCTGTGGCCCCTTGTCAGTCATTGCATGTCATTTGTTTTCAGAGCTGGTGGGTGTGTACCTCTGCAGCATCACTCATCATGTGTCATTTGGTGTTGTCAAGGGTGGTAGGTATGTACATCTGCATCGTCATCACCAGTTGTGTACCTTATCAAAGAATAATGCCCTGTGGATAGGAGTGAAGGTTTGGATGGGTTAACCAGGTAATAGATATGATATACATATATATGTAGTCTTCCAATACAGCTCTCAGAAATCGGTAGTAACCTGTTAGCATTTCTTTCCTGTGCAGATTCTTCCACCTTGTGAAAGTGACATGGCATCATGAGCAGGAGAACGACAAGTGACAGTGTGGGTATGTGGCCATTCCTACATTCACTGGGCTGCCAGCCATGCCTCTGGAAGTGAAAACCACTACAACTTGAGCTTCCCCACATCTACTCTGAAAGTATAGTTGATTGCAAGAAGAGCTATGCATTGGGCGGAGTACTGCAGTTGCTGGAAGAGAAGTGTTCCATCTAGCCTGAGCCCGACATTCTTGTGCTGCACATTGGAGGAATGATGCCGTCAGTCAACCACTTGGAAGGCTCACGGTTTCAAATCAGAGCAGTTTTTGAACACCAGCAGTCGTGGTGGCCACATTGTCATTTTTATGGTCTGACATAATTCCTGCGCCAGATGTGGAAGTCAGCAAACAGTCAGCGGGCAGCACAAGGCCAGGCGTTTTCAAAATGGGTTCATCGCGTGGCTTGATGCACAGGGTCAGTGGATCTACAGTATGCCATGACAGCATCACCACAGAAGATGTTCACCTGTTCAGAAGGGATGACATTCACCTAACTGAGGAGGGCATTGTGTTGTTCTTGACTGACCTCCACAATGGTGTGAGGAGAGCTATGCAGGATTGGTAACATGTAGCTTGTGAGAAGAATGGAAAACACCCATGACAAAGTAGGACCAATATGGTAAGTAAAACTATTATGAATAGTGTGTAAAATATGATATTTTTTCTGAGTTTGGCAAATAACTGTGGGAAGGAGCTGCTGAAGATGCTGAGAAAGAACAACTGTTTCAGGAGGTGCTAACATTACAATCGAATATGTCAGCAACCATCTTGCAATACTTCTTTTTATTCTTCTTTTATCGGGCATGTGTAGAGTTTACATGACAGGAAGGGCTTAGTAATACAGAATGTGATCCTTTAGGCCCATTGCTGAATGGACACATGTAAAGAGAAAAGGCATAGGTAAGGAAGACTTCTGACACTGAAGGAGGTCGTGAGACTGTAGTGGTATCAGCTGTCTGAGTGGGTAGCCTACAGGTATCAGACAAATCAAATGGCCTTGCATGCTACTGAAGTCCCATGGCTATCCTGGGTTCATTAGTGGAGTGGCGGTCCTTACCTTGGTTTTCTCTTTACATGTACCCATTCAACGGTATGTTGGCTACACCAAGAATGTGTATATTTACAATGATATCTGTTTACGTGGTAAAACAACTGGGTCTGAATGCTGTACACATGTATAGATATCTGTTTGTTTAGGACTTAGGTTTTGGAAATTATTATTTATTTTCTTATTTTTGGTAAATAACTTTGCAAAGGAGCATCTGAATGTGCTAACTAATACCTCATTTGAAGACAGTATTGATAGCTGCAACATGGTAAAAGAACTGTGTCTGTATGTTGTACACATACAGCTATCAAAGTTTGTTTCGGATTTAGGTTATGGAAATTATGATTTTTTTTTTCATATTTTGGTAAATAACTTTGCAAAGGAGCATCTGCATGTGCTAAGTAATACCTCATTTGAAAACAGTATTCATAGTTCCAACATGGTAAAGAACTGTGCCTGTATGTTGTACACATCCACAGATATCAAAGTTTGTTTTGGACTTATGGTTATGGAAATTATGATTTTTTCATATTTTGGCAAATAACTTTGCAAGGGAGCATCTGAATGTGCTAAGTAATACCTCATTTTGAAGACACTATTCATGGTTCCAACATAATAAAAGAAATGTGCATGTATGTTGTACACATTTACAGATATCACAATTTGTTTAGCCTTGTAGGATTATGAAAATTATACATTTCAATACTTCTCATTATTATGCCCATATCTTTGCAAGGGAGCATAGCGATGACACAAATGATGCATCATTTTGAAGCTGACATTGAGACACACAACTTCTACTCTGATATGTAGCCTCTGTCTATTATAGATGAGATATTATGCTTTGTTTATTTATCAATTATGAGAAATATTATGTTAATCATATTTCTGTGAATATCTCCATAAAGGAGCATCACACAGTAATGGTTAAGGTATCATTTTAAAGGTGGCATTCATACAAACAAATTAAATGCAAATTGTATGGATCTACATGGTACATTTACCAAGATATTGTGCTTTGCTTTTCCAAAAAGGTAAAAAAATATGCACAATATCAGCATTCCTTCCAAATATTTAATAATGACTTTGATACACACTGCTGGAAAGGTCAGTGTCTGCTGAACAACTTTCACATTTACATTTTAGTCTAGCTCTTATAGCTAAAGAGTTGTAAACCTTGTAGACTTCTTTGAAGCGGTCACGAAAGCCGTAGATGAGGGTAAGGTGGTTCACACAGCCTATCTAGATCTCGCCAAGGCTTTTGACACCATCCCCCACTCTGGAATTATAGATAAATTCACTAAATTAGGTGTAAATCCCTATGTCACAAGATGGGTTGCCAACTGGCTCACTGACAGAACCCACACTGTGAAATAGCAGACTCTAAATCCAGCTTCTGACCAGTGACAAGTGGAGTACCACAAGGTTCAGTCCTGGGTCCTCTCCTGTTTGGTATCTACTTCTCTGAAGTACAGGCTAACACAGAAGGTCTTTGGCTAACAAAGCTTTCAGATGACGACAAACTAGGAGCCATAATCAAAACTCTAATGATGTGGACATCCTGCAAAGGGCCTCACCTGAGACAGATGCTTGGTGTCAAAGCCATGGCCTCAAGCTCAATGCCAAAAAGTGCATTGTCATCCCTTTTGGCAAAAACTCTGTACCCATGAACTACCACATAGGCAGTAGTCTACTTAACACAGAAAGTGTGATAGACCTTGGGACACAGGTGGACAGTAGTCTCTCCTTTGATAATCACATCGCCACAGTAGTTATTAAATCCTTCTCGTGGTTTCTCATCCAGGAAAAAAGGGTCATTGTTCCCCTCTACTCATCACTCATTAGACCCATTATAGGTACAGCGCCCTATTTGGTATGTTCCTCACAAGACATCTACAACAACTGGAAAGGGCCTTGAAATACCTCACAAAGAGGATTACTGGCCTCAAACAGATGCCCTCACATGAACCATCTCAAAAACTCAGCTTTACTCCATCGCATATAAGCCTACTCAGAGGTGATCTCTGCCTAACATACAAAGCTATGTCAAACCCAGAGCTGTTGGACATGCTCCACTTAAAGAAATCCCAATCCCTCCGAGCTACATGCTCTAGGGATCTAAACCTTGTCACCGCAATAAACAGAAGATGCTGGAGGGATAGATTCCTGTCCCAGAGACTTCCCATACTCTGCAACAAACTACCTATCTATATCAAACAAAGCTCCTCATTGGCACTCTTCAAGAAAAATCTTGATGATTGGATGGGAATAGGAAATTCACCCAGGGATCACTTCTGTGGCTCTGCTCAACAGGAGCACAGGAAAATAATTTTCTTGGGTGGCAAAACCAGGGTACCGTTTGGCTAACCTTATATAGGCCCTAGGCGCAATAGCCTAGTACCTACCTATGAACATTTGTTTTCTGTATGGTATTAGAAATGGATTTTCTGAAAATGAACTCAGGCTGTACTGTTGTTCCTGTGGTGGAATTAAGAAGGCAGCTTTTTCTGAGCTGCTCTGGAGTGAATGAGTTAAAGGACAACTTCGGGAAAAAATGGAAAAAAGATATATTTTTTAACTTTTCCTTAAGTTTAGCTCATTGCAAACCTGTATTTACCAGATAGAAGTAATCACTACTAATTTTATTCTGTTTGTGACTCTGACTGGCCTCCTGGGGTAGACATCCTGACGAGAGGGTGTTTGCTTCTAAAGAGAAATCCTCCCCATAATACACTGTGAGTCCACTGTATCTGAGAATACAATGCCCATAGCTGGACAGTCGCATGATAATTCCATTCACTTAGAATGGAAGAGCAGAGAAGAACAGCTAATTTTGACGAGCCACAGTGAAGTTATCATTTGCTGTCACACAGTGCTTCTTACATATGTGTTTCCTGCTGATGTGTTACACATTCTGTGAAAAAAACTTCCAGAACTGTTAGCTCATTGCTGAGATAACAGAATTTGTTTAGACATTCTACTTTGATCTGTTTCAGTTGCTTCTCAAGTTACTCCTCCTATATTTCCACCTTCAGCTAGCAAGAATCACATTTCATGCCCTTCCAGGTTCAGCTAATTTGAATGACAATATACATCAAACAGATTTGTTTGGAGTCAGCCTAAGCGTGCCAGTAAAGTGTTCCCTCATCTCTTTCCTTACTCCTATCACCTGAATAGAATTTCACAGTAACTCATGGTACAAAAATGATTTTAGCAGTCCTTAAAGGGATACTATTTCTTTACTGAAGTCACATTTCTGCCTCGGACCAAAGCTGAAAACAATGCCACCCATTTAGTTTATCACCTCCCTGTTTGTGACATCAGTAATGATTTCTAACAGTCCCGCCTACAGCATTAAGTTTCTGCACTGTATCTCAGTCCTCTTTTACTTCCCTGTGGAATAACACACTCAGTGCTTTGGTTCCCTCCACATAGTGCTCCCTACTTATTTCTGAAGGTTTTTGGACTAAGACAAAAATAATTGGTGTGCAAAGCCACAAAAACAGGGACACATTTTTAAATATTGCTCTTATAAACTTAGAATGTTGCAAGAATAAAAGGTCTGGTGTTATCATGCATTTTTCTGAAGGGTTTGTTTGTGTCTTTGGATTTTCCGGTTAGGAATCGCCACAGTGGAACTCGGTCCGCTAATGATTGGTAGTTGATTTTACGTGCGAGTTACCAGCCCTGACGCACAACCTTCAACAAAGGTATGCCCATTCCGCATGTCTCCACGCGAAGGCGCTCTAGCTGAGAATCGAACGGACAGCGTCTTACTGTGAGGTGACAACCCTACCGCAGCACCACCACCGCCCAGATACGTAGTCTGAAACTGAAATGCCAGTCATTATTTAGTAAATTCGATCCTTACTGATTTGCCATAAAAAAAAATCAGAAAGCCACAAATGTTATGAGGAACAGATTCAAATTGTGAGACGAAAATCTAAACAGTTGAGAGGCATGACATCAACCTTCCTGAGCCAATCTCAGTGTTTACCCAATGAGACCAGAAGCTGCAGAGATGTCTTTGGAAAAAAAAAATGTATTAAATGTTTCCCTTGCCTATGACAGTAGTGTAGCTAGGGTGGGTGGACAGGGAACAATGCAATCACCCTATCACGATCTTGCAATACCGGCTTCTAAAAGCCGGTATTACGTTTGCAGTCAAACCTGTGCACTTTTGCGCTCCATGTATGGTCCAAACCGTAGCATCTGCTTGTTACATTGTAGCAAGTAGTTTGCTACAGTTTACAAGTAAAAAAAAAAGTTTATTTTTTTCTGCATGTTAAATACTGCTCTTAGAAACTAAGAAAGCTGCTAGAATTAAAAAAAAAGGTCTGCTGCTATCATGCATTTACTGAAGGATATGTAGTCTGAGATGCAAATGCCTGTCATTCTTTACAAAATTTGAACCTTACTGATTTGCCACAAAAATCAGAAAACCACGAATGTTACGAGGAACAGACTCAAATTGTGAGACAAAAATCTAAACAGCTGAGAGGCATAACATCAACCTTCTTGAGACAATCTCAGTGCTTACTCAGTGAGACTACAAGCTCCAGAGATGTCGTTGAAAAAAAAATGTATTAAATGTTTCCCTTGCCTGTGACAGTAGTGTAGCTAGGGTGGGAGGACAGGGAACAATGCAATCACCCCATCACGATCTTGCAATACCGGCTTTTGAACGCCCGTATTACATTTGCGGTCAAACCTCAGTGCTTTTGCTCTCTGTGTGTGGTCCAAACTGCAGCATCTAAGTGTTACATTGTAGCAAGTAGTTTGCTACAGTTTACAAATAAAAAGGTTTCTTTTTCTACACATTGAATATTGCTCTTAAAAGCGTATAAAGTTGCTAGAATAAAAAAAAAAGTCTGCTGCTATCATGCATTTATTGAAGGATATGTAGTCTGAAACTCAAAATGCCTGTCATTCTTTACAAAATTTGAACCTTACTGATTTGCCACAAAAATCAGAAAACCACGAATGTTACGAGGAACAGACTGAAAATGTGAGAAGAAAATGCAGACCGTTGAGAGGCCTGACATCAGCATTCTGTGAGCCACTCAGTGCTTACCCAGTGAGACTAGATGTTCCAGAGATTGTATATTTGTGGAAAAATTGTATAAAATGTTTGCCCTGTCTATGACAGTGTAGTTAAGGTGGGTGGAGAGGGAAAAATGCCATCACCTGATCACAATTTCTTTTTAATGTAATACCGGCTTTTAAAAGCCAGTATTACATTTGCGGTCAAACAACCTGAGCGCTGTTGTGCTCCATGTGTGGTCTAACCTGTAGCATCTGCTTGTTACATTGTAGCAAGCAGTTTGTTACAGTTTAAAGTATATAAAAAAGTGAAAGATTCTTTTTCTTTTAATTAAAACCTACTCTGTGCAGGAAAAGTATAAACTGTAGCAACTGTTTGCTACATTGGTAGGAAATAATCTGCTACAGTTTAAAATAATATACTTTTTTCAGCTGAAAAGTGCATATTGTAGTGGGCAAATTATGAACCCCTAAATCTAAGTATAATCAGTTGATCATTTACAGTACAGAGATCGGCTTATGACAATGAAGTTTTTTTTTTTGCTCAAAGATGAGAGAGTAAGATGGTGTATAGTAACTGCCCATTCTGCACAAAAACAAAGGTAAACAATGCGTGTGTGTGTGTGTGTGTGTGTGTGTGTGTGTGTGTGTGTGTGTGTGTGTAGGGTGTGTGAATATAAGTGGATGCGTTTGTGTGTGTGTATATATGTGGGTGTGTCTGTATATACATGTATGTGTGTGTGTACACACATATATATATATATATATATATATATGTATATATATATATGTGTGTGTACACGCATGCACCTGTGTGTCTGTTTGTATATAGATGTGTGTGTATGTGTATATATATATATATATATATATATATATATGTATATATATATATATATATATATATATGTATATATATATATATATATATATATATACACACGCACACACATGCACATGCACGCGCGCACCCACACACACACACACACACATATATATATATATATATATATATATGGTACAGCTGTGGTGAAGCAGTTAGTGTTGTCGCCTCACAGCAAGAGGATCTCTGGTTCAATTCTCAGCTGGGGTGCTTTCTGTGCAGAGTCTGCATGTCCTCCCTGTGGTTGAGTGTGTTTCCTCCCACATTTCAAAGACATGCAGTAGGTGAATTGGACAATCTAAATTGGCCATAGGTGCAAGTGAGTTATCGGACGAGAAATACTGCTGCCGGGCTAGCCACCTGATGGTGTAAACCTTGGCTCAGGATGATTGTCACTGCTGAAGTGACAGCCAGATTCCATGTGTAAAATGGGAAAAGGGGTTGAGGGTGGATGGATATGTGTGTGTGTGTGTGTGTGTGTGTGTGTGTGTGTGTGTGTGTGTGTGTATATATATATATATATCTGTATGTATGTAAAACTACAAGAAAATCCAAGCCAAGCTAGAAATTTTCATTGACATTTAAGGGGCCATTTGCATAAATCCCATGAGCCTCTGTTACAGGAGGTTTAACATATCACCTCCACTTCATCCCTAGATGTTTTTCAGCTGTCACATGTCCCCTTGAATGCTCTTGAATTTTTGTTCAACATCCATTCTTGTACTCCACTGCATAGGTCCTCAACTGTATCTGTGAAAAAGTATTTTCAGAGATCCATGGAGTAGTTAAAGTCCATGCAATCTGTGGTCTGTGCCTCCTTCTTCCCGTTTCTGGTCGAAATTACCCCTTCACCCCTCCATTGCACAACAGTCTTTTACACTATAAAGTTTTGCACCCTGTGTTTTCTGGTGCCAAGTGAGAAAAGCTGCAGCTGTCATAGCCTCTGGTCCTATTCATTTCCCTTTCATCCCACTGATCTTTCTGGTAGATTTCTAATAGTGTGATGTCCTTTTCCTTATATGGCATTCAGAACTGCATGCATTAAGGTGTGGTAAAACCAATACCCAGCAGAGTAGAAGCATTACCAGGTTGCTTCTGGAATTTACCTCTCTGAGGATACATCCCAGCATTCTACTTTCTGCTGTTACTACCCTCTGCCTCTCACACTGCTTCCGGTGGTCCAGTCAAGGTGTGCACAACACCCTCAGTCCCTTTTCTGACTCTGTTGCCATCAGGTCCACTATGCCCAGCTGATACTTCCCATTAAGGATGTTGTGGCCTAACTGCAGTACTTCACATTTTTTTCCAGTGAACCTTAACTAACACCTCGGTGGCCTTCTGTTCAGCCTTTCCAGATTGTTCACTTGACTCACCATCCTGCACCTCTGTGCCTATCTGTGTGCCATTAACAGGGTGGGTGATCCTGGTCTCTCTGTTCCCTCAAATATATCGGAGACAATACTTTGAAGGATTTGGACCCAGGTCAGACACTGTGGTTCTTCACTAGTCACTTTCCTAACTCATAACATTGTCCCTCTCAGAATAACTCTCTAGGTCTTTCCGTACAACTATGTTGATATTGATTTCATTTGTATTGGCCCTATCCCTAGCTCCTTTAATTTTTTTTTAATGGCCTACTATGTAGGACTAAGTTAAAGGTCTTGCTGAACTCCAGGTAGACTACATCTTTTGGAATTCTTATGTCCAGTTCACCTTTAACACAGTTATAGAACTAGATCAGGTTTGACCAACAACGACTCCTGGCTATGAATGTTGGTTGTTGCCATGGAGCTTATTTCCTTCTAGAAATGTTAACAGACTTCCCCTTAAGATTCTCCCATTACTTTCTCTGCCTCTTTTCTTAACTAAATCCACCTGTAGCTCCTGGAATTTTGTTATACTTTCACACTCCTTGAGCAAAAGTACCAGATTTGCTGTCTTCTAGTCTTCTGTCATTTCTATACTAGTTGGTGATTTGTTGAAGATCTCAGTTGGGGAGGTGCCTAAACATGCTTTCCAGATTCTGAAGATTCTGCAAGCTGGCACATCTGGTCCTTGTGCTTTATCTTACCAAATGGGCAGCCATTTCCCTCTGACCTCCTTCCGTCTCTGTCCTTGTGTTCTTCCCATTTTGCCCTGCCTCCCCACCAGAATTTACACTTCCTTGCATTTTTTTGTGAAGAGCAAAGTATTCAGTCAGGAGTTTTCCTTTTTCCATGTGTTCTGTGATCTTCTCGATATGTTTTCCCAAACTGGCCAGCTGTGTCCCTTCCTTTCTTCTTTCTACTGCATACCTAAAAGACCTTTTTTATTGCTCTCTTCTGCTAATGTCTTTTCTATTTTAACCTTGGTGTCCGTACAGTCATTGCTGTCTTTTTGCTAGATTGCTTGTAGTATGGTTCTTCCATCTCCTTAGCCCCTCCAGTCTACCTCTTTAAGGCACTGTCTTTTGCCCTAGTTACTCATCTTACATTTCTATGAAGCTATGTTGGCATTTTTTTCTTTTTGCCTTTTTACCTTTTCCTTGCATTCGTGTTCATAGTCTTGAGTAATCCATTCCTGACCCTTTCCCATGCTTACTCTCTCAGTTTGTCCCAGTCTCCCTAATAATATTTGCCTGCTCCCTCACCATAAATCACATTCACCCTTCTAAAAGTCCATGCTGTCACCTTTGTCTTTTTATTTTCACCCTTCTGCCTACTCTAAACCACACAATTGTATAACCAGTGCTGGCTAATGGTTTCTTAACCCGGTTTCCCATAACACCCTATGCACTTGTTAGGACCATGTCCATTACTCTATTCTTTCTGTTACAGTTTTGCAGCAGAAGAATGAACTCCTCATGGTCTAAGACCTTAATCATCTCCTGTTCTCTCTCTCTCTCTCCCCCCGCCCTGAAGCTCTGAATCTCCCAGACTATTTCTGGCGAATTCAGATTTCCCCAGGAGTGTTACCCTCTTCTTTACACCAGACTCCTTTGTTCTCACTCTCCATACATCTCAACCTCATACCACAAAATTTCTGGACAAAGCCAGAAGTAATGGTGGGACAAAGGCCCAAAATCTGGTTTAGATTTTGGCTGCTATTAAAAACTTAGAAAGTTGTTGGAATAATATGCTTTACATTAGCAAGCATTTTCTGAAGAATATAAAGTCTGGAATTCAAATGTCTGTCATTATTTAGTGACTTCAGTCATCAATGATTTGCCAGAAAGCCACAAATGTTATGAACAAAAGACCAAAAATGTGAGGCAGAAATCTTGACATTCTGCAAAATTCTCAACAGCTGCGAGATGTGATCCTCTCCTCTAGTTTCTCATCTTCTTCTCTTGTTTTATTTGGTGGCTTATACACTGTTATCACTCCATCGGTTCTCCTTTCACTTCCTCCACCGTAATTGCCATGGAACGTAGCCTAACTATTTACCCTGGCTGCATCTTTTTAGTCATTTTTTAGCTATTGTAATCTTTTTTGTAATATACTAATGCTTGGAGCTTATCTCCCTGGGCTTCTACTGAAAATGGACATGTATCCAGCTAGACTAGACCAGCCAACAAATGTAAAATAAATAAATAAATCTTTGCCCCGTTCCCAGTTAGGTCTTCATTTCTGTTCTTTCTTGTGGGAGCTTCCTTTACTTCCATCGTTGCTCAGCCTATCTGTCCCTTCTCTGACACTGCAGAACAATCTATACCCAGGTACCTCCATGTTCCTAACCCTCTTGTTATTGTTCCATGTTTCAATGATACTAGCAATGTCCACCCTCCCTTCCTCCATCACTGTTTGCAGCTCCACCTCTGTCCAGCCAAACTACTTTCATTGCAAAATATGATTGCCCAGCCAAGGTCTGAGTCACTCTTGTCTGTACCTCTACTAAGATTTGCATCTGTTTTTACCTTCTGTCTACTGCCTAAACACCTATTTCCCTATTCCGTTTATATCACCCTTCCTTCTCTCTTCCTTCTTTGTTTAAAGGTATGATGATTGTGATGTACTTTTCCAACTTAACACCTCTATCCTTTATGGGCTAAAATGTAGTCAGTCCATTGCAGAAAATTGTTAAGTTAGTACCAGTTCCAAACCTTGCTCCTTTGCTCACTGCTGCATCCAGTCATTATACTACATAATCTCCACTTGCTGTTTAATTTCTCCAAGTCTTTTGGGTTTCTAATACCTTACTGGGAATGAATGTCACTCCTAAGTCAGGGTACGATTAAATGTCACAAAATTAGCATTGTTTCAGTCTTTGATATCAGCCAAGAGTCCTCTTCTTAGTACCCAGAGTGTGCCCAGGTTTGCCTCGTTCTGTAATTCATACAGGGTTACATGTATGGGTAGCATATCTAAATAAGAGGTTTTTTTATTAGACCTGTTGCTCTTACTACTTTGGGAACTGTCTGGGTATCTTTCTTCTGCACTGTTCTCATTTCTACCTGCAAATCCTGGTATTTTATGACGTCTCTATCTCTATACAAAACACCCTTTAATTATTGAGTGTAGAAATTTCAATGATCAATGCTACAGTTGTCTTTTCATGGACTGCTATATCGGCTTTTCTTGCTTCTGCATTTTGAATTGTTAGCAATGGGTGATCCCTTGTGATATAAGCGTCGTCATTCTTTACAATGCTTTGTAGTTCATGTTTTCAGTGCATGTACACCAGCGTGTACATAGTCCACTATCTTGGACCATCATTAACCTTTCATCTTTTTGGTTCATAGGCAGGTACTAGGCTATTGGCGTAGGGATTATATAAGCATAGCCAAAAAGGTACCCTGTCTTTTGCCACCCAAGAAAATTATTTTCCTGTGCCCCTGTCACGCAGAGCCACAGAAGTAATCCTCAGGGTGAATTTCCTATCTCCCATCCAATCATCAAGATTTTTCTTGAAGAGTGCTAATGAGGAGCTTTATTTGATATATATAGGTAGCTTGTTCCAGAGTATGGGAAGTCTCTGGGACAGGAATCTATCCCTCCAGCATGTTCTGTTTATTGTGGTGACAAGGTTTAGGTCCCTAGAGTGTGTAGCTCAGAGGGATTGGAATTTCTTTACGTAGAGCATGTCCAACAGCTCTGAGTTTGACATAGCTTTGTATATTAAGCAGATATCGCCTCTGAGTAGGCGATATGCGACAGAGTAAAGCTGGAGTTTTTTTAGATGGTCTGCATAGGGCATCTGTTTGAGGCCGGTAATCCTCTTTGTGAGGTATTTCTGTGGCCTTTCCAGTTGTTGTAGATGTCTTGTGAGGTACATCATTGAGCCTGTCACTAACACAAAACTACTAGGTATCACAATTGACCACAAGCTCAAATTTGATATTCACATTAGCCAAACTATAAAGACTGTTAACAAGAAACTTGGTTCCATGTATAGAATTAAGAACTTTCTTCGCCCCATACTAAACTAACTATCGCACATACTCACCTTCTCTCCACCCTACTTTCGCCTCTCGGTACTTTCCTTCCTCAAAAACAGAGCTCAACAAACTCTCTGTAGCTTATAACCATATTGCCAAATTCGTAACTGGCGAACCTTACCGTACTCACCACTGCTTTAACCTAAGAAAACTAGGCTGGTTAGAACTCCCCAACCTTCTCAAGTTTAACCAACTTAGTGAAGCATTTAAAATTATCAAAGAGCCAGAAAAAACCCCCTCACTACACAAACTTTTAACCCCCTATTCCAATCTTAATAGTCTTCGATCCTCTAATAGTGTCCTGGTTCATACAACGAAATCCAATAATTCAGGTGGTGATGCTCTTTTTGCCAATTCCATCGGAAAACTATGGAACTCCCTTCCAAACAACCTAAGACTAGCTACCTCTCCCCACCAATTCAAAACTAACCTTAAACAATACTTTAACTCTCATTGGCTATGTCCTTGCACTAAACCAGACTAAATCCCTTATCCCCTGCCTTCCTTCATCTTGCTTACTAATTGTTCTCTCTTTTCTCTCATCTCCAGATCCTACATTTTCTATCTCCTCCTGTATGTTGTCCTCAATGAATTCTATTTTTCTATTTCCTGCATTTCTCATAATTGTTAAATTGATTTGTATGTATTATTTTGTTCTCCCTGTTTATGTACCTTTTACAAAATTGTATTTTCACTATGTAAATTAATTTCTGTATTAACCATTGTGGAGCTTTTCTCCCGGGCCTCTGCTGAAAGCGGATTTACATCCAGTTGGACTAGCCCGGTAAACAAATGTAAAATAAATAAAATAAAATAAATAAAATGGGCATTGTACTCTATAATGGGTCTAATGAGTGATGAGTAGAGGAACAGTGACCTCTTTTCTTAGATGAGAAGCCTTTTTGATGAGGTGTGCCACGTAGAAAGTTTTCCTGACTACTGTGGCGATGTGATTATCAAAGGAGAGACTACTGTCCAACTGTGTCCCAAGGTCTCTTTGCACACTTCGGTGTTAAGTAGACTACCACCTATGTGGTAGTTCATGGGTACAGAGTTTTACCAAAGGGATGACAATGCACTTTTTGGCATTGAGCTTGAGGCCGTGGCTTTGACACCAGGCATCTGTCTCAGTGATGCCCTTTTGTAGGATGTCCACATCGTTAGGAGTTTTGATTATGGCTCTTAGTTTGCAGTCATCTGCAAACTTTGTTAATAAATACCTTCTGCGTTAGCCTGTACTTCAGAGAAGTAGATATCAAACAGGAGAGGACCTAGGACTGAATCCTGTGGTACTCCGCTTGTCACTGGTCTGAAGTTGGATTTAGAGTCTGCTACTTTCACAGTGTGAGTTCTGTCAGTGAGCCAGTTGACAACCCATCTTGTGACATAGGGATTTATACCTAGTTTAGTGAGTTTGTCTATAATTCGGAGTGTGGGATGGTGTCTAAAGCCTTGGCAAGATCTAGATAGGTTGTGTGTACCACCTTACCCTCATCTATGGCTTTGGTGACCATGTCAAAGAAGTCCTATCAGGTTTAGGAGACATAATCTGCCTTTTACAAACCCGAACTGGGTGGGGTCCAGAGTTTGGAGATTACCGATGTCATTGTTTATAAGTTCCATGATGATACGCTCCATTGTCTTGCAGACCAGGCTCGTCAGGCTAATGGGGCGGTAGTTCCTGGGGTCCATAGTGACTCCCCCTTTATGGAGTGGGATACCTGTTGCTGTATGCCATTCAGTGGGCACAAAGCCTGAGGTGAGGCTATGCTGTGTTCTTGGCTTTGGAGAGTGTTTTTTTTACCTCTACAGCTGTGATTACAGGTACTTTGCATTCGTCTGGTATAGAGATGGGCCCTTTAGGGGATGAGAGAGGGGTAAAGTTAGCACTGAACCTATCTGCCAGGATGTTGACAATATCAATTGGTCCTGTATATTTAGTACCATTATGCTGTAACTTAGAGCACATCTGAGTGTTGCCATTGAGATTCTTGACATAGCTATAGATTGCTTTGTGGTTGTCTTTAGAATCAGTGGCGATTTTGTTTTCGTAACTAGTTTTGGTGGATGTTATGAGGGATCTCAGCTTCTTACTGAGGCTGACCACGGAGTTCCTCCAATCATGGGATTTTACTCTTTTTGCAACAGTTTCTTTCTTCTAAGAAAAAGAGACGTAGACAGCTTTGGAATCCAGAACAGGCCTTTACTTGGTGCAAACACAAGCGCTTTCAGAGTTAAGCTTCTTCAGGTGTATACAAGCACTGAAAAATACCACACCTTTATACTCATGTTACATCACCCATTAAAAAGTCATGTGACTGATCCCATCTATCAAAATTGTATTTATTTCTTATACAATAGCTAAAACATATATATATATATATATATGTATATATATATATATATATATATATAAAAAATCATTATGTGTATAAAAATGTTTATTGTAAAACAAATATTGAAAACATAAAAAATATATGTATAACATTAACAACTGAGAATGAACATATCACCTACGGAGTGGTCTCATCTTTAATTTGGGTTTCAGGGGGATACACTCATTCAGACCATGTCCCTCTGTGGCTCTAAGTTTCGTGATCCATACTGCTTCCAGATTCTCTGTCTTGTTACGTATATCCCCGCGTCTCATACTCTCATGTAACAAAGCTATAACTCTAAACTTAAAAATGTGAGTGTTATCAAATTCCATCACATGCTTGGCTAGTGCATTGTTCTTATTCCCTTTCCTGATGTTATAAATATGTTCCCTAATCCGATCTTTGAGATATCTATCCGTCTTACCCACATAAAATTTCCTGCAGATACTACAATCTGCCAAATAGACCACATGTTGGCTTGTACAGTTGGCTCCTATATTAAAATAAAAATCTTGTTTCAAATCAGGATGATAGAAACAAGGACTTTCATCTATATACGTGCACCAATTACAGCTTCCACAGGGTAAAGTACTCCCATGGCCAGTGTTAGTATAACTGTCTTTAGGAAAACATAACCTCCTCTTTAGGGATCTGTCATTCCTATAGCTGAATTTGGGTACATCATCAACAAAACTGGCTGCATCTTTGTCTGTTAGTAAAATCTGCCAGTTTTTCTTCACTATATCAATGTACCTGCTTACATCTGTGGTGTATTTCAAGGATAGTCTGGTTTTATTATTGGCAAGGGCTATCTGTCTCTTGCCTATGGATCTGGTTCTACGTGAAAAGTAGGGTTTAGCTTGATCATTTCTCATAGCCATAACCCGAGGTATGTGTGCCTGCATGTTACTTTCACTATATCCTCTGTTGCCTAAGAATGTCTTAACCCTATCCAATTCAACATTAAAGTCATCGTCCCTCACATTTAATCGTGAGGCTCTCATAGCCTGGTTGGTGATCACATTTCTGAAAATATGGGGTGGATGTGCACTGCTCCTATGTAGCAAATGATTGACATGACAATCTTTCCTATGTTGTTTAGTGTATATTACATCATTATTGCCTCTCACAACCTCTACATCCAAGAAATCCATATTAAATCTGGATGCCCTATATATAAAATTTAAATAATGTGTACTATTGTTAATAAAACTAACAAAATCAGTGAGCTGCAATTCATCTCCTGTCCATAGAATAAAAACATCGTCCACAAATCTCCGGTAAAAGGAGACTAAGTGGGCGAATGGATATAAACACAAACTCATCTTCCCAAACTACCATAACTGCATTGGCGTAGCTATTGGCACAAGAAGTGCCCATAGCTACGCCATTGCATTGTCTGTAGAATTGGTCAACAAATAAGAACAAGTTATGTTCCAAAACCAATTCAAGCAACCGTAAAATCAAACTCATTAAATCAGAACTATACTTGGCTGATGTTTCCATAAAACATTTGGTGGCTGTGATTCCCTCCATGTTGGGGATTACAGTGAATAAAGAAACTACATCTAGTGTAGCGAAAGTTGCACTGGAATCATGAAGTTCTACAAACTCATACAAGTCACTCAAAAAATGCTCTGTGTCTCTGAGGACATGATCATTCATATCTAAGATAGGTCTGAGATGTTTCTCAATAAAAATAGAGATTGGTTCTGTGCACCAACCTCTACCTGAAACAGTAGGTCTCATGGGAGGGTCAGTGACAGATTTGTGTACTTTAGGGAGGCCTTGTAAAATAGGTACAACTGGATGACTCGCCATAAAATAATTAAAAAGTTTCATGTCAATCAAGTCACCATCGAGTAAACCACGTAAAACATTCCATACATCATTAATATGATAAGAAACTTGTTCAGTATCTAACCTCTCATAAAACAAATCATTCATCAAACTAATTAGCATACTGGACACATATCTCTCTCTGTCCAATATAACAATCAAGCCTCCGTTGTCAGCTGGTCTTATTATAATATCTGTATTACTCTCTAACTCAGTCAAAGCATTTCTCTCATGAATGGTCATATCGTGCCTTGTATTTCTGTAAACATTTGTTGCATTCATTTCATAAATATCACGTATGCACATTTTTTCAAAAGCATTAATCAAAGTGTTAGCATTAGGTATAAATGTACTAGGTTTAGAAAACACATTCCATGTGCCATTATCCACTGTGTTATCTTTGTATAACATTTTTAAATTCAAAGCTCTAGCAAACATTTTAATGTCAAAGATGACTTCAGCATGGTTAGAACAACTTGTAGGTATGAATGAAAGCCCCTTACCTAACACAGACAGGTGAAAATCATTCAATATAAATGTAGACAAATTCAAAATTAGTCCCTCTTGCTGTTCATGAAAGCTTTCTTGATGTTCATTTGATTCCCTGGGATGTGTTCCCATTTCCTTTTTCCCCTCGTCACACTTCTCCCCCTGGAATGATCTCGATTCTTTATGTAAGGGTCTGGTCTGACTGGTAGTGGAAAGTCTATATTGTGTCAATGAAAATAATCCTCATCCATGGAACCCGACTGCGCTCCTTGTCCATCTCGATGTATTTGCGCTGTGGTGACAAGAATCTTCTTTCTAGCGCCCTGTTCCAAAGGCTGAGCAGCGACAGCATTCAAATTCACCCTCTGTGCATTGCTCGTCGTATCTGCGTTGTTCGTAGCTGCCCCATTGACTTGGCTCGAGGATGATTGTGTAGCTACATCCGCTGATTCTGTGGTGTTCACAGAAACTTCTTCCCCTGGTGCATGCTCGTCTCTGGGCCAGGTGAAGATTTGACCTTTGCGAAAATCGTTCCGGTCTCTGACGATTTTCACTATTTTCCCTTTCTGTAACTTCATCTCGTAAAGGGAAAGAGAATTCAGAATGTCCTCTAAATATTCATCCACAACTGTAGTGGTGAATTCTCTACAAATTCTCTTGTACATATCCTCTATTCTCTCAATAGATATAGTCATTTCACGCTCGGCTGCTGCAACTAGCAAGCGCAGATAGCTGAAGCTAGACTGCAGATTGATCTTCTGCCATTCTTTCAGCAGTAAAGTGTCACCATTGTGGAAAGAAGGCATTTTCTTTCTTCTGTTGTAGAGTTTGTTTGTAGCATGGGACCACCAGATTGGCTTCCTTTTTTTGGAGGATAGCATCTTGGTTCATTTAGGGATTGCATGATCCATGCACTTGTGAAAGTGCTTATAAAGTGCAATTGTATAGGATTCAGCAGTCATATCTCTATTGTCCATCAGCATGGGTGTCATGAAGTTTGCCACTTCTGTCTTAAGAAGCGTGAAGTTGGCTTTGGAGAAATTTTTTACGGTGGTTTCCCTAATGGGGGTGGGGCTGGGATGTGGATGTCTAGGGTGATTTGCTTGTGGTCGGATCTGACCAACGAGGAATTGACCTCTGGTGTGGAATACCAGTTGCCCATGTTGGTAAAGACCAGGTCTAGGATATTGCTGCCCCTGGTGGGGGTGTGGATAAGTTGATCCAAGGCATTGGAATTTATGAATTCCAGAAAATGTTGAGTACAAGAGTTGGTACATGAGTAGTTTTCCCAGTTAATGGTGGGGTAGTTGAAATCGTCCATTATTAAGGTGTTAGGTTGTACCCTAATATTTTCCAGTGTATCAAGAAATAAGGAGTGGGAATCCTGGGGCATGGTGGGAGATCTGTAGCAAGCTACAATTTGCATTGCGGTCTTGCCCAGAGTTAGTTGCACTTGGATAATCTCAGATGCATTATGCTGAGCAACTAGCCTGGAGGTGTGGATATCCTTAATGAATATGGACACGCCTCTGCCTTTAGTGCTTTGGTCCAGGTTAGGTGGCCAAAAGTTGTGGTATGAATTATAGCCTGGTAATGCAGGGGTGCTCTCTGGAGCCTTGAACCAGGTCTCTGTACAGATGTCGATGTTCTCCATTTTAAAGAGTGCCTCAGTGAGTGCATTTTGAGGTTTAGAGTTCTAGCATTAAGTAGCATTACCCTCTGAGTTTGCTTGCTTGTCCCTGTTACGGTGGTGAATTTGTCAGTTGAATCTTGCCTAAAAAGGCACTATAGGGGTGGCAAGAGCCTTAGCCAGTATCCGGAATCACAAGGGTGACAGGTGCAGGCCATCTCTGGCAAAGCATCGTGGTTTGTCAATCATGTCATCCCAGGCAGGTACTGGATCCCCTTAGAATGACACCAGAAGCTTAGCCAATTGTTGAAGTCAATCATTTTGTTCTTGTACTGTGGTATCATTCTGGGTGATGGCAGGATGCTACTCAAGGCTAGAGTAATACCTGCCTGGGCTACAAGATCAGAAAGCTCCTTCATGTCTCTTTTCATGTAGTCCAGGGAGGTACGTCTCAGGTCATTCACACCAACATGGACAATGACAGAGTCATATTTGTACTTGCTGTGGAGTGACCTGAGTGCATGTGTTATGTGGCGGATCCTGGCACCTGACAGCCAGATGACAGTAACTTTCTCCTTGTTTAGCCTGGTGAGTGGAACATCAGTGTGCCTGACCATAGAGTCACCTATGACTAGAGTGTTGGAGTGCGTTGTTATGCCTTATGGGCTGTGGTTGAGTGGCACACTGAGTTTGTGGGCTATGTGTCATTTGGGTTGTGTTGGGGGTGGATGTTCCTTGTGTTTCTGCTTTGGAGGTCCCTGTTGCTTGGGTAAATTTTTTTGAGAGCCTCTGTGAATGTAGGTGTGTATTTTGTGTTTCTATGTGTGTATTTTGGTGGTGTAGGTTTTGAGGGACTATGTAATGAGTATGGTGTGGTGCAAGTGTTTACCGTCTCCTCTTGACTGTCTAGTCCAGTCTTGAGTGAAGAGAGCTTTGCTTCCAGTTTGGTTATATAAGTGCATCTCTCACAGTTTGTAGTGTTGGGTGGTAGGAGGAGAGGGTTGTCTGTGTACATGAGGCAATTGCTGCATTGCCCCAAGATGCCCATATTCATCAGGTAGACAGGAGAAAACACCAGGTGCTCTGACCCTTAGACATGCCTGGATAGGTGCTTATTTATTAAGTACTAAAAACTGTTTTCCTCTAGACAACTGAGGAAAGTTGAGTGCTGTAGTAATTTGTAGCTTATTTAGTGCTTACAATGAGTTCTGAACAAGTGCTGAGCTCAAAGAAACAAATTTGAGTGCTGAAACTAGAAAACTGGCTAGTTCTAAGAAGCAAAATTAAGCTAGAATGCTTCCCTCCAACACAGAAAGGCTTGGGGACTCAGAAGCTTACAAGCAGTCCTGGATACAGCAAATCTGTATCTGGACTAGACAATTTATAGGAAAGGCAGGAAACAAGCTTAGAATTTTTTTTTTTTTTTTTTGTAAAGGGGAAAGGAGGAGCAGAAGCTAACTGGGTTGGCCTTCTCAAATGTTCTCCGTGGAATAGGTAGAATGAGGTAATGATGCTAGACTGGGAGGAGTGTCCCAGGACAAATTTACAGTAGGGGCAGGCAATTGCAAAGCCATCAAGTATAAAAACAGGATACCAAGAGGGGGGGAGAGTGTGAAACAAAAATCAGAACTAACAAACGTAACTAGATGCTTAACAATTGTAGAAAATTCTACTTCATACCTCACACACAGTGAGTAAAATAAAAGTGCTATAAATAACTCAGAACTAAGCAAAAAACAGGATACTTAATGTTATATATCACAGATTAGTTAGTTCAGAGCCCTTCCTCCGACTTCCTTAGCTCAGTGTGAAATGTTTCAGTTCACTTCTCCTTAACCATTCCTGCGTCAAATCCTGATCAATATGAGGTTATTCCATGAGGTTATTCTCTGTACTTGCCACAATATTCATGCATATTACACATTTCTTTCCTTCTCAGCAGACCCTTCTCATTATTTCCTCCTTTTGTTTTGTTTCTTTTTTTTTGGGGGGGAGCACATTCAGTTGCTGGCTGATTTTTGTCTTCTTCTGGTTTGATTTCCATTCCCGGCTGATATGCTTCTTCTAAACTAAGCAGAGATGTCATCTCAGATTTCTTCTCCTCATATTTTAAAACTTTTAAGTATGTTTGGATTTAGTGAGTTCAACAGATATGTATGCAGTTCCATGACTGCAGATTTTTACATGTAATCAATTTTGAGGAAGCTCATACCTCTTCCCATATCTCCTTCAGAATAAGGACTATATAACCTTGGTATACACTGATTTTTATATATTATTTTATCAGCATAAACCATTTTCCCTGTCCAATGGATCCAATACCATTTGGGGTCAGTCAGTCACCCCAAAACTGTAAGTCAGAAGAAGAAGAGCACATTGGTTTATAGCCTGTCACTTTATTTCTAGATGTCAAGGCAGTTTTCAGAATTTGTTTTCGTCTTCTGGAGTATTCCATACTGACTTTTATTCTCATTCATTCATGTTTTATTGCCAATCCTTCATCAATTTCCAAATATTTATACACTCCCTCCTGCTCAGATTCCATTATATTTCATCCCTGTTGATTGCTGTTTTGATTAATATTTTCTTGGTGCTGCAGCTTTCTTGCATTAAAAGTTGCTTTTGCACATTTATCAAGATGAAATGACATCCTTGTATCATTTAAGGAAGTTTTGACCACT
The DNA here is from genome assembly GCF_019279795.1 of Protopterus annectens. Lineage (NCBI taxonomy): Eukaryota > Metazoa > Chordata > Ceratodontiformes > Protopteridae > Protopterus > Protopterus annectens. The sequence goes on along the minus strand of NC_056741.1, from coordinate 598,245,979 downwards.
TTCACTTGTGCTTTCAACTCTTCACCTGGTGAACTATACAGTTTTAAGTCATCCACAAAAAGCAGTTAAGTCTTTAAACAAGGTTGTTTTCTGGGAGCTAAATTGTAACCATGGCTTAATCTGTTAAGCAAACAGCTTAATCGGTTAAAGGCAAGACAAAACAGCAAGGGTGACTGTGAATCACACTGGAATATCCTCCTTAGAATTTTTATCACTGGGATTATAATTTGCCTTTTGTTGTGGTTTAACTGCAACATTATTTGCCACTGTTTCTTGGTCACTTTAATGTAATTGGTCAATGTAGGGTGTATCCTATACATCTCTAAGCATTCCTTTATCTGTGAATGTGGGATGCTGCCAAATTATTTTTTTTATGGTAATCTCTCCATGCCATACTTAAATTCTTCCCATTTTTACAATTCTGTATTATGGTTTTATTTGGTAGCAAATGATCCTTTGTTCTGTATGACTTTCTTTTGTTACCCTTTTTATTCTATTGCTATAACTGAGTTTTTTGTTTTTAAATAACTATAAACACGCGCTGCATCAGTTCCAGTATATAGTTTGCATATTGTCAGAGGGCAAGTTATGGGTCTATATCTTTTAGGGTGGCTTTCAGGTTCACTGAGAAGTATAATTTTTCCTGTTGTCAACTAAGTTGGTGTCCATTCCAGATGCACGCATAAGTAATTCTTACTCAGGGCTAAATCTTTGTTTAAAGATGCTAATACTTTTAGCCAAAACTTAGGACAGGAGTTTTCCATTTAGGAGCTTTACTTAATTTTATTTCAATTTTTCTGACCATTACTTCATCCCATTTCATATCCTCTACATTAGAACTCATCACTGCTTCTTTTCATTTTTCTGCCCATTCGGCATCTTTGTTATGTTCCACATGGTCTTCATAAATATTTCTCCAAAATGTGTCTATTTCTTCTTTTTTTGGTGGTCTTCCTATTATTTTTGCTTTATTTACCATTTTTCTATAAAACTTGTTTCGGTCATAGGCTTATAGGTACATAGGAGATTACTAGACTCGTGGCTCAAGAGCCCTTACAAGCCTAGCCAGTTTCACCTGGATTTTACATACTTTTCTATCCCTAGAGAAAAGATAACAAGGGTCAGCAAGTGGGGTTTTGACAAAATGTCCTATCCATTGGTTTGGATTGCACTTGAAGATGGTCAGGGAAGGGATCTGCTTCACAAGAACAGGAGGCTTATTCCAGAGGAGGGGCAGTCTGTAAGATTTATCTATCTCTCCAGTTTGATTTAGTCATGTCAGAGATCATGTTTAGATCCTTGGAGCGGGTCACCCTTGCACAGTTAGTTTTATGAATATGCAACATTTTCATCAGGGCTGGGTCAGAGACTGCCTTGTAGGTCAGGCATAAATCACCCCTCAGTAATTGGTAGGAAACTGAATACAGTGACAGGGCTTTCAGTCGGTATGCATATAACATGTTTTTGTTATACCCTATTTTTTTTTTTTTTGTGAAAAACCTCTGAGGGCACTCAAACTGCTTCAGGTGTCTGGTGAGATATGTGCCAAAAGGTGCATTGTACTCAATTATTTGTCTGACAGCTGAGTACAGTGGTGCTGTGACATCCTTAGATCTGTCTGCCATGCCCTTACTAATAAACTGAACCACAAAGAGGATTTCCTTACCACCGTGGACACATGATGATTAAAGTTACTATCTATCTGAGTACCCAAATATCTCTCCACTGGGTCCACCCTTAGATGGGGTGCTATCAATGTTATTTGATTGCCCAAAAGATATTATTGTGCACTTCTTCACATTTAGTTTGAGGCCATGGCTCTGACACTAGTCATTAATCTACGTCAGTCTTTTCTGTAGGATATCAACATCATTTTGGGATTCAATGATTGCCCCCAACTTACAGTCATCAGCAAACCTGGTCAGCCAAAGGCCATCTACATTTGCCTTGACTTCTCAGAAGTATATCTCAAACAGGAAGAGGCTCAGCATGAATCCTGTTTTACTCCACTGGTGACTGGCCTCATGCTGGATGTGGATTCCCCCACTCTAATAACGTGTTCTGTCCATCAGCCATTTGGCTATCCATCTGGTGATGTAGAGGTTTATGCCCAGGTTTGTGAGTTTACCTATAATAACTGAGTTATATATTATGTCAAATGCCTTAGGTCAAGGTAGGCAGCATGCACTGGCTTACTCTCTTCCAAGGCCTTGGTGACCTTCTCATAGAAGTTCACCAGATTGAGCAGGCAGCATCTGCCCTTCAGGAAGCCAAACTGGATTGGGTATGAAGTCTGGAGATTTATTTTATTGTTGTTAATCAGGTCTAAAATTATGCTTTCCATAGCCTTGCATATGAGGCTAGTCTGAATTGTGGGTCAATAGCTTCCTGGGTCTGTTGATGGTCTCTCCCTGTGCAGAGGGATGCCTATTGCTGTCCTCCACTCTACTGGTGCAAAGTCTGTATGGAGACTGTGGTTAAATAGATATCTGAGTGGAACTGCTAGGTTATGTTTCAAGCTACTTAATAGGCACCCTGGGATAACATCAGGGCCCATTGATGCTGTGTTTCTAGCTTTAATGTGTGCATTGATGACTTGTTCTTTTGTGATAAAAGGCAAAGGAAAGGTTGGGAGTATTTCATGTGGTGTAAGGGGGGGGGGTGAAACCTGAGATGAATTTATTGACCAACATGTTTCTAGTTATTCTGGTTGAGTGTAGGTAGTGCTATCTATAGCCAAATCACCACATTGTTGAGTGCTTCTCTTAAGAGTTCAGACGTAACTAAAAAATGGTTTGTGGTTATCCTTTGCTTGGGAGGCTATTTTTGTCTCATATTTTTTGAAGACTTGAGTAATTCCCTGATTTGGCTGTTGAGACTAATGAAAGATTTTGTCTCTGTTGTGCATCCTCCCTATTATTTATAGACAAGAATTTCTTCCTTCATTTGTATAGTCTGTTTACACCAGAGGTCCACTTTTCCAGCTAGGTTTTGGTTTAGTTCAGTCAGATACTGCCTTTTCTATGCAGTTGTTTAAGTGGTTGCACAGGGAATTTGTTATACTTCTGCATAGGCCTCCATGTTTTCGGGGTTAGGGGGAGCTTTAAAATTACCATTGTTATCACTTAATAGAAGGTAATTTGCCATGGAAAAATTCTTCAGGGTTTTAGGGTTTTATGGAGGTTCTACCATTACATTAATTTCAAAGGAGACTGATGTACAATCCGATGTTATCAATGAGGACAGTACACTGGATGGGGGTGCAACACTCCCCCATTTTTTGTGAGTACTCTGTCAAGGATATCTGAGCCCCTAGTGGGACTGCAGATAAGCAGTTTCAGAGCATTTGCATTAACAAAGTCCAGCAGTCTCTGAACCTATGTATTAGTGGTTGTGTATGTTTTCCAGTTAATGGAGGATTAGTTAAAATCACCCATGAGTAGTCTGTAAGACTGAATGGTAAGTGATTATAGTAACTTTAGTATGCAGAGTGGTTTTCATGGTTCATAGTTGGGGACCTGTAGCTAGCGATAATAGGGTGGGGGGGTTTTCCCTGTGGTCAGATGGACATGGAGCAGAGCAAGTGAATCATCCTGCTTGACCTACTCCTTTTATTTTTTCCTTTTCAGAGGCTGGTCTGAATGTGTGATGGGCATTGTAGCCTTGCACTGCCAGGGTGCTTTCCACAGCCTTGAATGATGTCTCTGTAACTGCACAGACGCTGGGATTCTCCTGTGTGAGGAGAGCTTCTAGGGAGTGCAGTTTCGTCTTAAGACTCCCTGGATAGAACAATCGTACCTTCAGCTTGGTATTGGAAAATTGTGTTACATTAGTAGTTCTGTTGGTTTGGCACTGTCTAAAAAGGCACTATGGGGGTGGGTAATGCCTTGGCAAGTATTTGAAAGCCTAGCAGTAACAGGTGCAGAGCACCTCTGGCAAAGCAGTATGGTCTGGGGTTTATATTAGATAATTGAACTTCCAAAGTTCGAGTGTCATATGGTCGACACCATATGATCGAATTTTTGAAAGTTTGAACGTTTTAACGGAGATCTTCGTAAAGTGCGGAATGGGAAGATTTCCCTTTTCTGCACTGTAGTGCAATCTTGGAGTTGGTATATTTAAAGAGTGGGGTGTGTGGGCGGTGCAGGTGGACTTGCCCCCCTGTTTAAAACATTCAGGCAGGTTATTTGTGTAGTTTATTTTTTTATTAGATATTTGAACTTTTAAAAGTTTGATCATATGGTGTCAACCATGTGACAGTCGAACTTTTGAAAGTTCGATTATGTAATGTAGACCCTATGGTCTGTTGATCATGTTGTCCCAGGCAGACAAATACTGGATTCCCTGGCAATGACATCAGTAGCTAAGCCAATTATTGAAGTAAATCATTTTTTGTTTATTTTGTTGTAACATTCTTGGTGAAGGTAGAATGATGTTCAGTGCAAGGCTCATACCCACCGGTGACACATATTCGGAGAGGTCCATCATGTCTCTCTTCATATAGTGTAGGGAGATATGTCACAGGTCATTCACATCCACATGGACTATGACAGAGTTGTGCTGGTACTTGTGGTTGAGTGGCCTGAGCACCTGCATGATCTGATGAACCCTGGCCCTGACAGGCAACTGACTGTAATCACTTTATCCAACTTGGTGAGCAACAATGAATTGTTTATTTTGTACTTTTCCTTTACATTTATTTGCATACCTTTTCCATTTTTCTTTCTGTGCCATTTTTAGTTTATTGTTTGCAATAGTGTATGATAGAGCCTTGTCTGTTTTCATATTGTTTCGCTGAAGGTTGGGTGTCAGGCTGGCAATTCGGCACCATAAAAATCGACTGCCAATCATTAGCGGACCGGAGTTCCGCTGTGGCGACTCCTAACCGGGAAAAGCCAAAAAGACAAACAAACAAGTTGCTTTTGCCTCGTCTGTCTTTCTAAGTATTTCTGATGACCTATTTCCTTTTCTATATACTTCTAATAGTGGTACTTTTTTGTCTTAATTTATAGTTTTGTCTATTCAGTGCTTCCATGGTGCTATATAATTTCTTCACTTCCTTTCCCATTCTTGTTCCATGTAAGACTTTATCTCTTATGAATTTAGCTGCACAGTAATATGTCGGATTTATTTCTGTTAGATCACAAGAATTTCTCTCAACCGTCCTAATTATTGTGTCCATCTTTTTTACCAAACTTAGTACATTTTGGGTCTTATTTACCTTCTCCAATCCATTTCTTTCATTGATCTTAATATGTATATCCATCTCCATTAAATCAAGGAGCTCTTCCCTTAGATAATTTTTTCTACACTGGGAGCACCTTCTATGCTCTCTGTTTTTGAGTATTTGAAAGAAAGTTCCAGAACAACTTCCTGTGACGTACCCTCTTTAGATGCACCCATTTAATGCTCCTTTGTTTGTGAGCTCATTGGCCCATCACCCCACAGTACTGTCTGTGACAAAGTTAACACTATTTCCTGCCCCTTCCCTTGCTGTGCAACTTGAACTGAACTTTTGTACTGGTCTCCAACAGAAGATTCCAGAGCATCACTATGTGTTAAGTCTTTAGATGCCTCCTGCTCCACCTGTTCTTCCTTAATCTTGGGACTCATTGTTTCGTTATACTGTGCTGGATTTTATACATTAAAACCTTTACTTTGAAGATAATCCATAACTCTAGATGTTAAGTTGTCAATCTCGCCTTCATTCTTGCTGGATGGGTTCGGAGCCAATCCTCGGCTCCGACTCGGCACTTGCTTAGCTTGAGAACTCCTTTTACCAGCTCGAGGCAACCCTATATCCCATGATGCAAGGCGAGACTACCTTAGATCTCGTTTGCCGCTTTTCGAAGAGGTCTCTTTTTTGCCAGCTCAGGTGAGTTTGATTTTTCAAACAGTTTAGTCTAGGGTTTTACTCTCCCTTTCTTCTTAGTATTAGATAGTGTGTAGTTTTTTCTACAGCCCACCCTATTTCCCCTTTTAATTAAATTTTAAAGTTAAAATTGTAAAGTTAAAAATATTTTCAGTTAGGCCTAGGCCTCCCTGTTCTTAATCCCTATCTGTGTGTGTGTTTTTGGGATTAATAGTGTGACTGTTTTAGTGTGTGTGTGTGTTTTTTCTTAGACTATGTCTAGGGAAGGAAAGGTCTCAGGCTTCAAGAAGTGTGACTCGTGCTGTCAGAAGATGTCTCTGACAGACGGTCACACTTCTTGTGTTTACTACCTGGGGCCTTTACACCTGCAGGACTCCTGTGCCATATGTCATTCTTTTAGCTAGAGAGTCCTGCAGGAGAGGAGGAACAAGTTAATCCTCCGTGGCTTATTAAAGCCAGAAGGTTCACCCACTAAGACTGGGTCGGGTAAACCTTTCAAGCCACCTAAGGTTCAGGCTACAGTGGTTAAGCCTTTCCCGGTGGCTCCGACTGGAGCCGATCTTTCTTCCTCTGATGTGGTAGTGCCGGTTCCTACCGGCTCCGACACTCAGTCTACAGTTGCCTTGTCGGCTCCGGCTGGTGCCGACGTGTTATCCAGTATCGGAGCCGAAAAGTCTTCGGCTCCATCTGGAACCCAGAGGACGTCGGCTCCGATGGCTTCGTCCAAGAAGAGATCTCGGTCCCCTTCTTTGGAGTCGATTCACTCGGCTCCGAGGTCTCCTCTTTTGTCGGAACGGAGTCATCGGAGCCGATCTTCGAGATCTTCCAGGCTGTCTGACCACGATTTAGAGAGGGTGGTAAGCAGGCTGTTGAAGTCACAGGCACTAGCCCAAATGCTCCATAGCCCGTCTCAGCAGACTTCGGCTATTGCTCTTCCCCTTGAACTTCCTCCTCCGACTCTCCTTCAGAGTTCGGAGCCGGAGCTCCTCGGGACAGCGACCGTGTCGGCGCCGGAGCCGATACATTCCCTTTCGGCTCCGTCGTCTTCGGCTCCGATCTCCTCCATGAGACCTTCCTTGGAGGGATCCGGTCGTCTAGTTTCCCTTGTCGGCTCGAGGGGGCTAGTGGCATCGGACCCTTGTCCGATCCCGCTCTCCCTCTCGGGGCTTCGGCTTTGGTAAGCTCGGCACCGACATCGGCCTCGGAGCCTTCTGTCTCAGTGGAGCCGGGAATTCCTGTTTCTTCGGAACGGGAGTATTCTGGTCTCCCTGGGAGGGGAGCCTTTGAGGTGATGAGGAGTGTCCTGGCACCTGAGCCAGGTCAACGGTCCATCCCTTTAGCTCCTCCCTCTTCGGTGCCTGTTGATGTCTCTTGCCAGCCTCTTGCTCTCAGGCCCAGGGATCCATCGCCCCAGGTTTCCCCATTGGGAATAACTTCCTCTTCCGAGGTTTCTCCTGATCCCGCAGGGGAACCCCCGCGGAAGAGGACGTGTAAGAGGAAACACACAGACTCCCCTGAGTCTACAACATCTGATACTGACTTAGATGAGTCGGAGGGTTCCCCTCGGTCCCCCTCTGAGGATGTCTCCTTTTCAGACATCCTTGAACTCCTCAAACAGAGGGGGAACTGGCCTTCCAATTGACCCCTCCGAGGATGAGTCGGTATCCCTGGAGGCTTTTGGATCCCGACCCTCCACCTCCTGGGTGTCTCCGCCTTTCGACCCACTCATGCAGGTAGTGGCTCGGAAGGCGTGGGGCAGCCCCGGATTCTGTGGAACCTGTCCCCAGGAGGCCATCTAAATTTATTACGGCCCCTTCAGACAAGCAGTTTCTTTCTAAGGGCGTCTCTGTGGATGCTATGGTGGTGGCGGCGGCCACCAAGAAGGAACTTGCGGATCCTTCCGTGCCTGTCCATCCTCCTAACAAAGATTCTAGGACCATGGATAGGTATGGCAAGTGGATGTTTTCTTCAGCGACCTTTGCTGTGCGTTCGCTGAACTACCTTTGTCATTTCACCAGACTTCAAAGAGATATTCTCAAGGAACTATGTGAAGTGGTTCAGGATCCTTCAGCTGTTGGGGCTCAAGACAAGATTGCCTCACAGCTAGCAATCCTAAATTCTTTAACCAACTCCTCCATGCGGCTCATATCCTATGCAGCCGATGGAGCGAGCAGAGCTGCAGGCACAGGAGTGGCTCTTAGACGTCAGGCCTGGATGCGGCTTTGTAATTTCGCGGACCCCTTTAAGGCGTCCTTCACCAATACCCCCTTTGACGGTTTGGCTTTGTTCGGACCTCAGGTGAAGGAAACCTTGACCAGGTGTGAGCAAGACGGCAAAACTCTTTCTGCCGTAGGAGTCCATTTTTCCACCCCTTCTAGACCCTATCCCAAGGGTCAGAAAGGAGGAAAGATGTGGTTCCGTAAAGCCCAAGGAGCAGCGCCGGACACATGTGGTCAGTTTACCCCCAGAGGCAGAGGGGGTAACAATAATAGACGCCCTAGAGGCAGGGGGGGTCCCCAGAATCAGGGCAACAGGGAGCCTCTTCCTGATAAGCCCTTTCAGCATCCCTGAGGTGTTGCCCGACTGTCCACCCTTGGAGGCAGTCGGGGGAAGGATATCGCTGTACCCAGTAGCCTGGCGTTCCCTCTCACAAGACATGTGGGTACAGTCGATCATATCCGAGGGTTACAAAATCCCCTTCGAAAGGTATCCCGTACCTCACCAATCCCTTCCAGACATCTCACCCGGTCAAAGGGATTTGGCAAAACAGGAGGTTTCAAAGCTCCTAGAAAAAAGAGCCGTCCAGACTGTTCCAGCAGACCAAGTAGGATCCGGCGTCTACTCAAGATTCTTTTTGGTCCCCAAAAGGACGGGAGATTGGAGACCTATTTTAGACCTGAGCAATCTAAACAGATTTGTCAAGAAGGCAAGATTCCGAATGGTCACGCTTCAGTCCATTCTGCCCTTTCTGGGCAAGGACAACTGGATGTGCGCGATAGACCTTCAGGACGCGTACTATCACATAAAGATACACAGACGCTCCAGGAGGTTTCTCCGCTTTCGGCTAGGGACCAGTTATTATCAATTCAGAGCCTTGCCCTTTGGCCTCACTTCAGCCCCCAGAGTGTTTACCAAATGCATGGCAGTGGTTACAGCTCATCTGAGACGTCAAGGATTCCAGGTGTTTCCTTATTTAGACGACTGGCTCCTCTCCGCCACCACCAAGCATCAGCTTCTTCAGAGCAGAGACTACACTCTGCAGCTTTGCAAAAGGTTGGGAATATCGGTGAATTTCAAAAAATCTTCTCTGCTGCCTTGCCAATCTATCACCTTTATTGGCGCAGAATTAAACACCGTCAGTATGTTAGCCAGACTAACAGATCAGAGAATTCTGGACATCCAAAAATACGTTCGGATCTTATTGCGGAGCAGCAAAGTCAAAGCCAGATTGGTTCTGAAGGTTCTAGGTCTTATGGCTGCGGCCATTGTACTTCTGCCATTAGCTCGCTTCCACATGCGTCTTCTGCAGTGGATGTTATTCACTTAGTGGTCGTTCCAGAACTTTCCCATGAGGCACGAAATCTTGGTTACACAATCGTGCAGGACTCATCTAACCTGGTGGATATCTTCCCCTCTACTTCATCAGGGCCGACCATTTGTTCCCCCTCCTCCGGTTGCCACAGTCACTACGGATGCCTCTCTGATCGGGTGGGGGGGGCATTATCAGGGCAGGATGGTCCACGGGACTTGGCAACCCATAGAATACCATCTGCACATAAATGTCCTGGAGATGAGAGCGGTGCTTTTAACGTTGCAAGCCCTCAACGACTTTCTTCCCGCGGGGACTATTGCAGTTCAAACGGACAACATGTCTGTGGTCTGGTACATCAACAAGCAGGGCGGGACCAGGTCCTATCCTTTGTGTCGAGAAGCTCTCAGACTTTGGCAATGGGCAATCTCCTCTCATCGGTTTCTGATAGCAACGCACATCCCCGGCAGGTCCAACCTCTTAGCGGACAGACTGAGCAGAGCCATTCTCATGCCTCACGAGTGGTCTCTCAATCAATTGGTAGTGGACGAGATATTTCTGAAGTGGGGCACCCCTTGTTGTGACCTTTTTGCTACACCCCAAAACAACAAATGCCCGGACTTCTTCACCCTCTTTCCCCTACCAGGCCAACCCCTGAGAGACTCTCTAACCCAGGATTGGCCCCAGGGACTTCTGTACGCCTTTCCTCCTTTTCCCTTAATTCCACAGGTCATTCAGAAAGTTACCGTTTTGAGAGCCAAGTTGATTCTCATTGCCCCTTACTGGCCTCGACAAATTTGGTTTCCGACCCTACATCGTCACCTCCTGGTGCAGCCTTGGCATCTGGACCCAGTTCCGGATCTTCTGATCCACCAATCGGGTCAACAGCACCGGGCCATTCGTTCTCTCAACCTCACTGCTTGGTTGCTCCACTTCCTTCCCTAGCCAGGCTTCCTATGATCTCTGATCTTGTCAGAGATATCTTAATAGCTTCCTTGAAGTCGTCCACCAGAACGGTTTATGCTAGCAAGTGGCGATGTTTTTCCCTATGGGCAAACTCCAGGCACATTGATCCTTTTACTGCACCTGTGCATTCTGTTTTAGATTTTCTGGCTGAAGTTTTTCAGTCAGGATCTTCTTCATCAACAGTTAAAATTCAACTGGCGGCGATTTCCAAATATCATGTTGGCTTGCAAGATCATAACATTATGTCGCATAGACTATGCAAAGCTTTTCTGAGAGGAGTTTTTCTCCTAAAGCCTCCAATAAAACATCCTCCTCCACAATGGGATCTGAATTTGATGTTAGCATCCTTGATTTTACCCCCCTTCGAACCATCTGCTTCATGCTCCTTAAAGTTACTGACCTGGAAAACAATTTTCTTACTGGCTGTCACTTCAGCAAGGAGGGTATCCGAAATTCAAGCTCTCTGCATCCGTTCCCCTTACTTGGTTTTTCACAAGGACAGGGTATCCTTGAGAACAAATCCATCCTTTCTGCCCAAAGTTGTTTCTCAAACTAATATTAATCAATCCATCGATCTACCAGTTTTTTTCCCAAATTATTCTGACAGAGCTGAACAAAAACTTCATTTTTTGGATGTCCATCGTCAGCTCAGATATTATTTGCATAGAACTAAACAATTCAGGAAATCAGATCAATTATTTGTCTCCTATGCAGAAAACAGGAAAGGTCTCCCAGTATCAAAAGTGACCTTATCCAGATGGTTGTCTTCCGCCATTTCTTATGTGTATTCGATCAGAGGCAAGCAACTACCCTCAAAACCGAAGGCACACTCAACCAGGAGCCTATCCACTTCTACAGCCTTTCAGGATAGGCTACCCATTGATACCATTTGTCTCTCATTACAAATTAGATTTGGCCTCCAGGGACAGAGCCAGTTTTGGTTCCACAGTACTCAAGAGTCTGTTCCATTGAGCCACCCGGGATACAGGTGCTAGGGACGCGGTCCCATCCAGCAAGAATGAAGGCGAGATTGACAACTTAACATTTAGAAGTTATGTACCTACCATAACGTTCCATGTTAGTTGTCTTCTCTCGCCTTCTTTCTTGCGTCCCTCCCTCCTTCCCCCTGGCCTGGACAGATCTTGAAGAGTTTCTCTTTATCAGATTCACTCTCCTTAGTTCTTTAGAGAGTCTATCTTAAGAACTTTTTGCCTAGTTCTTCTAGGCTAATTTTTGCTCTTCCTTTGGGATTAGTATTATTGGCAGGGTTATTTAGCTACCAAACGAGATCTGAGGTAGTCTCGCCTTGCATCATGGGATATAGGGTTGCCTCGAGCTGGTAAAAGGAGTTCTCAAGCTAAGCAAGTGCCGAGTCGGAGCCGAGGATCGGCTCCGAACCCATCCAGCAAGAAAGAAGGCGAGAGAAGACAACTAACATGGAACGTTATGGTAGGTACATAACTTCTAATTTCCATTTGTTGGACTTCTTTCCTGCTTTCTCCTTTTATTTTCTTATTGTTGTATTCTGAAATTTTCCATGTCTGGGTGCTTTTGCTTGTATTTCTCTTGAAATATTTTTGGTGCTGTTGTTTTATATTGATTCATTTTGCTTTTTCCTTTGCATACAGAATGCACCATGTCAGATCTCTTTTTCTTTCCCATGTCCATACTTGTTCTTTAGATGCCTTCCTCTCCAGTCGCAGCTCCTTAAGTTGGGGACTTATTGTTCCATCATGTGGTGACATTACCTGTGCTGGATTTTTTTATACTAAATATTTTACTTCGCAATTAATCCATGACTTCAATTTCTATTTATTTAACTTCTACCTTACTAATCCTCTTTACTACATCCCTACTTTGTTTTCATGTTCTTTGTATTGTGAACATTTTTTATATCTGGGTCCCCTGGCCTGCATTTCTCCTCAAATATCTTTGGAACTGCTTTTTTGTATTGATTAGGTTGGCTTTCTATTGAACCACACCAGATCTCATTTTCTTTTCCATGTCCATGTTTCTTTTTTACACCTTACAAAAATCTTTTGGTTTTGCTCTTTATATTTTCGCAATTCCTCTGTTGCTTTTTTTTTTCCAGGTAGTCCAGATTTTCTTTGTCTGTCTAATGTTTTTCATGAATCTGTTGTATTAATCAGCACTACTTTTTATTTGGAGATTTTGATGGTTTTTCTTTTGCAAGTATTTTCTTTCTTCTAATTTCTCTTTTAATCTTTATGAATGTCTTTTATCTGGAAATCAGGGTTTCTTACTTAATAGTAACAAAGCACAATTTCTCCCTGATCCTCAACAATCCACTCTCACCTTTATGGCTCTGTTTTGGCCTGCCAGTTTTTGTGGACTACTGCTTTCTTTTACAACAGTGGGAGCATTCACCTCCTTGTGCTGGCCTTACTCCATTGTAGGAAGGTTTCCATGTCTTGAGGATTCTTCCACACTGCCATTTTTTCCAGTCCTGGCACCAATGTGTACGCAGGACTGGACTCTTTTTTTTTTTTTTTTTTTTTTTTTTATTATTATTATTATTATCTTAGGACCTGTGCACTCAGCTGTATTTTGTTATTTTTAATCGACCTCGCACCATAATATATGATATATAAAATACAGTCTACATATTGGTATCAACTTGGTCAGATTTTGTGAAGACAGGGTCTGTCATGTAAAGGTACTCACCAATACCACTCTCCCTTTCTTTCTGATTTCATCATCTCTCCATTCAGACTGCAGTCATCTCTCCACTTTCCTCAGTGTGTTGGCTGCTGGTACAGGTAGCATTTCTGAGAATGCGACTTCCAGTCCCTTCTTCCAGGTAGAGAAGGCTAAAAGGAAGTGATCTTGGTATCCAGGGTAAGCAGCAGCAAAGCACAGAGTAAGGAAAGCAGCATAGAGGCAAGCAGGGAGATACCAGAGAAAATGTGGTTACAACAGCAAAGGCAGGGAAAGGAAGGAGACAAGAAGATATTGAGGCAGATAAGGAAACACAATGAAAAATAAATAAAAAAAAAGAATGAGAAATGAATATGAGATGGTCAAAACACAGAGGGGAAAAAGCAGAGACAAGAGGAATATAACAGAGATGGGGGCACTGAAGACAAGAGTGTGTAAAGGAAGAGTTGTTAGCATGGTGGTCATCAATATCAGAAGTGTAGACAGGCAGCTGACCATTCTAGAAGCAGTGGTAGCTTTACAATGAAACTTACATGAACAGGATAACCAAAATTTGAATCACTGAAAAGAGATGATAGAACGTGGTAACCTCAAAATATAGGATGTTTAGTGATGATAATATATGCAATGATGGGAAGGGTGTGGCAGCATACATCAAGAAAGGATCTAAGGGATAGGCTGTAAATGTGGGAGAGATGCAACTGGAGGAAAATAGGGAAATGGTCAAGGCTCTAGGTACGCCACAATCATCTTTCTGATAGTACAGTTACTATATGCCAAAAGTGGTAGTTTGTTTACCGATATCCTATAGAGGCTACCCACTACAATGCTTCACCATGAACAACCAGTGATGATTGCTCAAAATAATATTACTTGATCACAGCTGGTTGACAATACCCAATCTTCATAACCAAGCCTGAAATAGCAAGTCTCCAGTGCAACTTCCATGTGAGGCAAACCTTCACAACCCCAAGTTACTGTACCATAACTCCCCAGCTGCACAACTGTGGCAAAAACAGAAAGTCTACATTAAAAGCCGGCATTAAATGAGCTATAGCATTTAATGAGCAATAAAATGACATTTTGATTAGTTGTATTTAGACTGTTAGAACCCAATTAACTGTACCTCAATTACTTGTTGGAAAACCATAATATAACTGCCAGGTAGGCAGCTTATAAGCGACAAAACTAATGGAAGGGCAGGATTGACGGCTGTGACTATGATGGCAGTCTTCCAGAGTTACCATGGAACATACTGTCATCTAAAGTAGGCAAAGAAAGCAACCTATTTAAAATATTCATCATAGACGGGTTTGAAAAGAAGGCAGAGGTTGTAACCTGGAAGTGGAGGTTCATGAATCTTGTTGTGTAAAAATGAGGAGGTGAGCACCACTGGCAAGCATTGATCTTGCAGTGATGTGGGTTATGCTGGTTATAGAAAAGGAACAATGGTGGCTCACAAAGACCAGAATCTGGGGTTAACTGAGGGGTTGCTGTAGGATAATATTGACAATAATAGTCAAATGCTTTGGGATATGGGAAGAAAGTGTGTGTGTAGAAACTGTTAAGCATAAGAAACATAATTATTTGGAAATTTGAAAAAAAGCACTGAGGATGACTGCAAGGAAATGAAAATGAGGAAGGTAGTATACTTCACTGCAAAAGGGAAACTAGCTATAAAGGACAAGAAGAAGAAATGAGGGGAATGGAGGAAGGTGAGTACCAGTGTGAATGTTGTACTGAGGCTAGAAATGAGGCAGCAAACTGCATAATGTTGCCGAAATGAAAATGTGAAGAAAGAATGAAATCAGCATTAAGAGGTAAAAAGGTTTATGTAGCAAATCGAGAGAGAGAAAGAAGGCATTTAAATAGATGAAGTAGCCTTGGAAGGTCAGAAATATAAATAGCGTAGGAAGTAGGTAGAATTTTAAATGAGTACTTCTTGCCACTGTTCATCAAGGAAAGGAAAGGCAGTATTCCAGTCCCAAAGAGCAGGACAGATGAAGGAAAGGGTGGGGTGGACAAATGACATTGCAGCAGATAAGGATATAAGGAATGCATTACAGCACTAAGGGAGGATAAGGCATATAAGCCTAATGTGATTCTACCCTGGGCCTTCAAGAACTTTTGAAGTGACAGAATTATGCTGCATGTTCCCTAATAAGTTCTGATCTTGTGTGATTGCAAGCAAGTAGTAATAGTGTACAAAGGCAGGTATGGAGCAGCTGGAGAAACTAAAGGCCAGTGAACTTCACTTTAGTATGGGACAAAAGAATAAAGATGATCCTGAAGTCAAGGCTGACATGGCTGCTTAATGAAATGTGCTATGGATTTACAACAGGAAGCACGTCATAGTGATCTGATAGAGAGCTACAACTAGGTTACTTGGAAGGTGGACAGTAACTACCCTGTGGATATTTTGTATAAGGACATAGCAAATCATTTGACTTAGTCCCTCTCTGCAGGCTTCTTGCAAAGATGAAGGGATAGTACAATTAGCAATTATGGAAGGGGGTGAATTTGGATGAAAATTGGGTATAGGCAGGAAAAAGAACACGGTAGTATTGCATGTTTTTTTTTTTGTGTGTGTGTGTGTGTGTGTGTATGAGTGAGAGAGAGTGTGGTGTCATGTGAAGGGTTTAGTAGGATGAAAAAAGAGGAGATGTGGTGACTCACAAGGATCAGTCCTAAGCCCACCACTATTTAGTGTCTTCATTTGTCACTCTTACAAGATCTCTGACACTGGCTTGGTCTCCTTGCAGGTGAAATGAACAGCCAGAGGGTTATATCTGATAAGGATGCAAGTCTAGTAGCAGACTTGTGGGGGATGGAAACATGATCTATGAGGAGGTACCTATGATAGGTCAAGGGGAGATCCTGCCTGCTGAAACTGGTTGACTTCTTCGAGGCAGTCACCAAGGCTGTGGATGAGGCAGTGCACACAGCCTACCTCGACCTGGCCAAGGCCTTTGATACCATTCCCCACTCAGGTATCATTGATAAACTCACCAAACTAGGCATCAATCCTTACATCACTAGGTGGGTTGCAAACTGGCTCACAGACAGGACCCACAGAGTGAGAGTTGCGGATTCCAAGTCAGACTGTTGATCAATCACGAGTGGAGTCCCACAGGGCTCGTTCCTGGGCCCTCTCCTGTTTGGCATCGATTTCTTGGAAGTGCAGACCAACACAGAAGGACTCTGGCTGACCAAGTTCACTGATGACTGCAAGCTAGGAGTCATTATCAACTCCCCAAATGATTCAAACATCCTACAAAAGGGCCTCTCTGAGACCAGTGACTGGTGTCAGAACCATGGCCTGAAGCTTAATGCCAAAAATGTATTATCTCCTTTGGAAAAAAACTCAGTTCCCACAAATTACCACAATGATGGGAGCCCATTGAACACTGAAGGAGCCCTAAGAGATCTGGGCACCCAGGTTGACAGCCACCTCACCTTCGACCAGCACATTGCCACTGTGGTCCGAAAGTCCTATGTGGCACATCTTATAACCAAAGGTTTCACATACAGGAAGAAAGAGGTCATCATCCCTCTCTACTCATCCCTCATTAGACCAATCATCAAATATAACTCCCCATTTGGCATGTACCTGACCAGACACACAGCTGGAGAGGCCACAAAAGTACCTCACAAAAAAGGGGCCTAGGCCTTAAACACATGTCCTACATGGACAGACTCAAGAAACTTCAGCTGCTCTCAATCTCTTATCATCTACTTACAAGTGATCTCTGCTTGACTTACAAAGCCATGTCTGACCCAGCCCTACTTGAAATGCTACACCTAAAGAAATCCTAATCCCCCTATGCCACACTCTCCAGAGATCACAACCTCATTACCAAAATTAACAGAACATGCTGGAGGGACAGGTTCATCTCCAAAAGACTGCCCATACTCTGGATTAAGCTTCCCATTCATGTCAAACAGAGCACCTTGTTGGAGTTCACTCCAGGGATCATTCCAGTTGCCCTACTGAATATGGGCACTGTGAACTAGCATCGGGTGGCACGGTGCCTGGGCAGTTTTTCTTTTTGGGCTATGCTTGTAAAGGCTCCAGGGCCATTAGTCTAGTACGCACCTATGAAACCTTCTCTACCCACTCCACCCTGCCTGCACTGTCTTCTTAACTTCTCTTCCCCACTCCCCATTACTCTGAAGTGTTGATCCCAAGTATTAAAACTCATCCACCTTTGCCAACTCTACTCCCTGCATCCTCACCATTCCTCTGTCCTCCCTCACATTCACACAGATATATTCTGTCTTAGTCCTACTGACCTTCATTCCTGTCCTCTCAAAACCATATCTCCACATCTTCAGGGTCTCCTCAACCTCCTCCCTACTCTCACTGCAGATCACAGTGTCATCTACAAACATCATAGCCCATGGGGAACTCCTGTCTAATCATGTCTGTCAACCTATTCATTGTCATTGCAAATAATAAAGGGCTCAGAGTTGATATTTGATGTAATACCACCTCCACCTTATATGCATCCATCACTCCAACCACAGACCTCACCACTGCCACATTGCCCTCGTACATATTCTGTAACACTCTTACATACTTCTCTGCCACACTTGACTTCCTAATACAATACTATAACTCCTCTCTTGCCTTCTCAGCAAAAAGCAGCATAAGCTGACCTGGGGTCATAGATTTTAAATACACTGGACTTCCTTTACACATGAACATGCAACTAGGATCTGTGCTAGACACAAGGGGGCACCCATCCCATACACCAGTGCATCAGCCACTTAGCAGCTTTTCCTTGTGACATGTCGCAGGGGGTCCAGAATCATACTTCATGTACTGTAGTGACATCACAGATACAGCCCGTGATGTACCTGGAGCCTGTGTTGTGCATACGTACATGCCTGGGGTCCCTCACAGTGGTGTAGTGTGTTCCCCCTTACAAATCTGCATTCCAACTCCTGCGTCTAGTGTGTACTCCTCCCCAGTCAACTGTGGATCTAAGCTAGGTCACTGGTTGTATACCATCCTTCTCCTCATGTACCTTCCAAGTTTGTGTTGCCAACCAATATTATCACCCCACTAAATCCTGGCTATATGGATTTCTACAGGTGGGATAAAGCTATCCAAGACCTAAGCCCTGTGTGTTTCCATTCTCCCTTTGAATATCTTGAATACCTATCACACTTCCTGTGTCTGCAAACTACTTTTATACACTCATGTGGGGGGGGGGTAGTAGAAACAGTTACACTTGAATTGGACTAGGGAGGAGCTCTGCTTCACATGGATCACCTGTTCCAGAGAAGGGTTAGTCTCCGAGATACATACCTGTCTTTCTGGCATGACCTATTCATATAGCAGGCAATGTTTAAGTCTTTACAATAGGTGATACTGGTTCTGTTTGCCTTGCGGATATGCAGGAGGTTCATCAGAGTGGAGTCTGACAATGCCTTGTATGCAAGGCATAGATATCCCCTCTAGAGATTAGAGAGATAGGGTCTTGAGGTGGTCTGCATAGGACATCTTACTTACGCCATATATTCTTTTAGTGAGGAACCTCTGTGAGTGTTCCAGTTGTTGGCACTGCCTGGTTAGGAACATACCAAAGTGGGCATTGTACTCAGTGATGCATCTGATGAATGCCAAATACAGTGAAACAATGACTTCCTTGGACCTAGATGTCATACCTTTGTTTATAAGTTGCACAACATAGAATGACTTCCTTGCTACTGTAAACATGTGATAGTCAAAGAGTAGATTACTCTCTATGTATGTTCTCAAGTCCCCGAGTACTGGGTCAACCCTTAGGGGTGTATTGTCAATTTGATAGTTATTAGGAGTGAATGAATTCCCAAGTGATACTATTATCCATTTCTTGGCATTTAGTTTTAGTCCATACCTGTTGTATGTCTGTGTCGGTCCTTCCTGGACAACATTTGTGGCAGTGGGCGATTCAGTGATAGCTCCTAATTTGCAATCATGTGCAAATTTAGTCAGCCAGAGGCCATGAACTTTGGCCATGACTTCAGAAAAATGAGTGCTCAAAAGGCGTGGTCTCAGGACCTATCTCTGAAGGACTTCACTTGTGACTGGCCTTTTTGTAGAGGTGGACCTCCCTTTTCTAACTGCCTGGGTCCTGTCTGTGAGCCAGCTAGCTGTCCACAGGGTAACATAAGGGTTTGTACCTAACATTTTAAGTTTGCCAACAATGCCCGAGTGGGGGATTGTGTGAAATGCCTTGACCAGGTCAAGGTATGCAGTGTGAACCATTTTGCCCACATCCATTGCTTTAATGACCTTCTCAAAAAGTCTACCAGGTTGAGTAGGCATGACCTGCTCTTGATGAAACTAGACTGGGCTGGGTGGTCTAATGTTTGAAGATTTCCTATGTCATTATTGATCATTTCTATAATTATTTCCACAGCTTTGCATATGAGACTAGTGAGATTTATGGGTTTGTAGTTACCAGGATGTGTAGATGGCCCACCTTTATGCAGAGGGATGACTGCTGCTGTTCTCCATTGTTGGGTCATTGTCTTTGTTTTATTGGACAGCAACTTTTTGCGTTTATTGTAGTTTGTTGATGCTGGAAGTCCATTGTGGCAGCTTGATTTTACTTGGGGCTCTGGCTTTGATTCTATCTGATGTAGCAGAGTTTATACACTTATGCAAGTGATTGTACAGAGCTTTAGTGTAAGCTTCAGCATAGTTACCACTTTCAGCATGGGGTGGGGCTTGGAATGCATTTATACGTCCACCTAGGAGGGTAAAGTTTGCCTTGGCAAAGTTTTTTAGTTTGATTTCACTGTTTGTAAGTTCTGTTGTTAGTGTCAGTTCGAAGGTGACTGATTTGTGGTCAATTTTAACTAATGAGGGGCCAACAGTTGCAGCAGTTTATAAGTTGCACAAGATAGTATTACTTCCTCACTACGGTAAACATGTGATGGTCAAAGACGAGATTACTCTCTATGTTCTCAAGTCCCCGAGTATTTTGACAGCCCTTAGGGGTGTGTTGTCAATTTGATAGTTATTAGGAGTGAATGACTTACCAAGGGATACTATTATCCATTTCTTGGCATTTAGTTTTAGTCCATAGCTGTTGGGGTATGGACAGTTTGCTCAAGGACATTTGAATTCACAAAGTCAAGGAACTTTTGTCCTAGAGAGCTTAGGCTAATGTAGGTTTCCCAGTTGATGGTGGGATAATTGAAATCCCCCATAAGCAGTGTGTTTGGTAAAAAATTGGATTGTCTTCAGTTTGGTTAAGTAAGCTTCTTGTGTGTCATGACCCATGGAGGGGGGTCTATAACTGGCTAGGACTTGAATGGG
Source organism: Protopterus annectens (assembly GCF_019279795.1). Classification (NCBI taxonomy): domain Eukaryota; kingdom Metazoa; phylum Chordata; order Ceratodontiformes; family Protopteridae; genus Protopterus; species Protopterus annectens. The sequence goes on along the minus strand of NC_056741.1, from coordinate 598,225,618 downwards.
GGTCTTGCCCATTGTAACCTGGACCTGGAGTAACTCCATGGAGTTGTCCAGTCTAACTAAACGTGAGGTGAATTTATCTCTAATTTAGATTGAAACACTGCCTCCTTTGGTTTTCACACATTCCTTTTGTGGTCTAAAGGTGTGGAAGTTATTGTAGCCTTGCAGGGCCAGAGTACTGTCTGAGGCTTTAAACCAGGTTTCTGTGACTGCACAGACATCTACATCTTCTAGAGATAGAAGTGCTTCCAGGGAGTGCAGTTTTTGGTTTAAGCTCCTAGCATTTAGCAGCATGACCCTTACTTTGTTCTGATTGGTTAAATTCACGTTGGTAAGGTTGTTTTTGAGACCTTGCCTAAAAAAGGCATTATGGGGGAGGCAAGAGCCTTTGCCAGCCGAAAGTCCAGGCATGGCAGGTGCAAACCATCTCTGGCAAAGCAGCATGGTTTGTTGACCTTGGTTTCCCAGGCAGATGGGAACTGGATCCCCTTGGAATGACATCAAAAACGAATCATTTTTTGTTTATACTGAAGTACCATTCTAGGTGAGGGTAGTATGCTGCTCACAGCTGGGGACATACCTTCCTGGGATGGGTCTATAGCAGAAGAATGAAGGCTGAAAACAGCGAATGCTTTTATATCAAACTTAAAAAAAACGAAACCACACAATGCCGAATGTACACAACAGCGATTTTTTTCCCTGGAAAAAAAATTGCTGCTCTCAAAAAAAAAAAAAAAAGTGTACAGACTAACTTAAATAAACCAACTCTGAGATTGCACCACAGTGGAGGAAATGGCAAAGTCCCGAGAATGGCCTTTCGACATTATGTGGTTTCATTTTTTTAAGTTCGATATAAGAGCGTTTGCTGTTTTCAGCTTTCGCTCTTCTGATATAGACCCGTCTGGGACACATACTTAGAGAGCTCGACCATGTCTCTCTTCATATAGTAGAGTCAGGTACGTCTGAGGTCATTCACACCAACATGAATTATGACACAGTCATAACGGAACTTGTTGCTGAGAGACTTGAGTGTATGCTTGATTTGGTGAATCCTGGCATCCGACAGGCAGCTCACTGTGACTGTCTCCTTGTCCAGCCTGGTGAGAGGGACATCCACGTGTCTCACTATTGAGTCTCCAGTGACAAGAAAACTTGGTTTTGAGTTTTAAGCCTTATGGGCCTTGGTGAGTGAGACACTGGTGTTACTATGTGTCATTGGTGTTGTGGAGACTATGTTAGCTGTAGCAGACTTGTGTTTAGGAGGTTTCTGGTGTTTCGGTAAGTTTTGAGAGAACCTCTGTGTATGTGGATTTACGTGTCTAATGCATACTGTGTGTATGAGTAGTGGTGGTTTGCACTTAGGTCGAGGTGGGTTTGGTTGAACCTACTGTAGTCGATTTCAGGAGGTTGAGCGGTGACAATGTCGAACCCGACATTGTTGAAATACAAATGTCGCCCCCATCTCGAACCATGTTAAAGCCCGTTCCGAGGTTTACGGCAATTTGTATTTCGACAATGTCAGTTTCGCTGTACGGCGTCGACTATACCATCATTTGACGGTATTTGGTTTGAGCTACTGTAGGTAAGCCAGTAGTGGTACTATGTGAATATGTAGTGGTGGGTGAATTGACAACCTTCTCTGTGTTACTGTTTTGAGTGAGAGAGAGCATGGATTCTATATTATTGGTGTAAATACTTCTCTTGCACTCTGTACTTGACTGTGTTATTAGTAGAGGGTTGTCTGTGTACCTGAGGCAATTGCTACACTACCTCAAGAGACCCAAGTCAACAAGGTTGGCAGGAGAAACAAGGGTAGTCTAACTGTCCATAATGCTAGGTTGAAGACTGTCATTAGGGGTGGCTTTTCAGAAACAATCAAGGAGGCGCCTGCCTAGCAATTGGATTCTCTCTTATTTGTGTGAATTGCTCAATGCTGGTTTGGCCCATTCTTCTTCTAAAGCCCACCTGTCAGCTATCTCTGCTTGTTTGCCTTTATCTCATCATTTAACTGCTACATTTGAGGGGAAACAATTACTGAAATGTGTCCTTAATATTAGATCGCCCAGAAACCCTGTTTCTCATTCCTGGGATCTTAATTTTGTTTTGGAGAAGTTGACTCAGGTTCCTTTTGAGCATACTGCTTCAGCTTCCTTGCAACATTGTTCCTGGAAGACTGTTCTTTTGTTAGCACTTACTTCTGCCAGACAGGTATCTGAGTTGCAGGCCGTTATGGCTTGTCCTCCTTTTTTGATTTTTCATGTGGATAAAGTGTCCTTGTGCACTAACCCTTCTTTTATGCCAAAGGTGGTTATTGAGGTGTCACTTAGTCTGTTAATCTGCCTACCCTTTTCCCACTCCACAAACTGACAGTGAGAGGGTGCTATATATAGGTTCATAGTTTCATAGGTGTTTACTAGCCTAACAATCACAAGGGCTTTTTTAAGCCTAGCTATGCATCCCAAATCTGTGAAAAGTTCTGACACCCTTTGTAAGTGTAAGCATGGGCCTGGGAGATGAACCATTTATTGTTTACCTGTGTCCATTAGAGACATAGGTGCCAAACCAGGGATGAATTTCTGATTTCCCATCCAATTGTCCAAGCTGCACTTGAATTGGGTTAGGGAGGAACTCTGCTTCACATGGATGAGGAGCCTATTCCATACATGGGGTCGTCTCTGGGATACATACCTGCCTCTCCAGCAGGTCCTATTTATATCACAGGCAAGGTTTAAGACTTTAGAACAGGTAGTTCTGGTGCTGTTTGGTTTGTGGATGTGCAGGAGGTCCATTAGAGTGGGGTCTGACAATGCCCTGTATGCCAGGCATAGATCTCCCCTCAAAAGACTGTAGGAGACAGAATACAGGGATAGGGCCTTGAGGAGGTCTGCATAGGGCATATTACTTACGCCATGTATTCTTTTAGTGAGGAAACTCTGTGGGCGTTCCAGTTGTTTGGATATGCCTGGTTAGGTACATACCAAAGGGAGCATTGTACTCAATGATAGGTCTGATGAATGCCAAATACAGTGGAACAATGACTTCCTTTATTTATAAGCTGTGCAACATAGAATTATTTCCTCGCCACTGTAGACATGTGATGATCAAAGGCTAGATTACTATATGTGTGTGTCCCTAAGTCCCTGACTACTGGGTCAACTCTAAGGGGTGTGTTGTCAGTATGATAGTTACCAGGGGTGGATGAAGTCCCAAAGCATACTATTATGCATTTCTTGGCATTTAGTTTTAGTCCATGGCTCTGGCACTAGTTGTTTGTCTGTGTCGGTCCCTACTGAGGAAACATTTGTGTCAATGTGAGATTCAGTGACAGCTCCTAATTTGCAATCAACTGCAAATTTAGTCAGCCAGAGACCACTGACATTGGTCTTGACTTCTGAGAAGTAAATGCCAAAAAGGAGCGGTCCAAGGACTGATCCCTGAGGGACTCCACTTGTGATTGGCCTCTTTGTAGAGGTAGACTCCCCAATTCTAACTTCCACCGGGTGACATATGGGTTAGTATCTAACCTCTTGAGTTTGTCAGCAATGACCAAGTGTCGTATTGTGTCAAATGCCTTAGCCAGGTCAAAGTAGGCAGTGTGAATGATTTTGCCCTCATCCATTGCTTTGGTGACCTTCTCAAAGAACTCCACCAGGTTGAGTAGGCACAATCTGCTCTTGACGAAACCAAACTGGGTTGGGTCCAGTGTCTGGATGTTTACTGTTGATCATCTCCATGATAATTCTTTCCATGGCTTTACATACAAGGCTAGTGAGACTTATGGGTCTGTAGTTTCCAGGGTCTGTAGATGGCCCACCTTTGTGCAGAGGTATGACTGTTACCTTTCTCCATTCATGAAGCCAGTTTGGTGGCTCCAGTTAAATATTAAATCCAGAGGCCCTGATAGGTCATGTTTCATGCTATTTAGAAGGCATCCTGTGATATTGTCTGGGCCCATTGATGTAGTGTTCTTAGCCTTAGAGAGAGCATTAAGAACCTGTTCCCTAGTGATAGTAGGGGGAGTTATATTTCCTGAGGGAAGATTGAGGGGGAGAGAGGAGAAAAGTTGGAGCTGAATTTATCAGCCAGGAAGTTTGCTATATCTTCTGGTTCAGTATAGGTGGCTTCATTTACAATGAGCTCTGCACACAATTGTGTATTGCCTTTGAGGTTGTGGGCATAATTAAGTAATGCTTTGTGGTTGTCCTTGGCCTGGGAGGCCAAATTGGCTTTGGTAGACTTTGTGTTTAGTTTGATGAGAGTGCTTTATCCTGCTGGGTGCTGCACCTCCTAATTTTTACCATGATTTTCTTCCTTGTGTTCTACAGCCAATTGATTTTGTGATTCCAACAGTGTGGCTTGTTTTTTGAGTTAGTTCTGTACTTCTTCTTGGTGGGTACAGCTGCCTCTATGCAGCTGTTAACATGCTTGTACAGGGTTTCTGTGAGCAATTCTGTATAGGCAGAAGTGTTCTCAGATTTATGGGGGCTTGAAATTTTGACAGATTCTCACTTAATAGCCCGAGGTTAACCTTAGAATAGTTCCTGAATATTCCGGATTTAGCTGCGGGTCCAGGTTTTATTTTTACTTCAAAGGAGACCATTTTGTGGTCTGACCTTACCAGGGAAGGTATTACAGTAGTCTCCCATATTAGTGAGGACAAGATCCAGTATAGTTGCACCCCTGGTTGGTGTATTGACTATCTGGTCCAGGGAGTTTGTGTTTGCAAAATCCAGGAATCTCTGTGCATGTATGTTTGGTGTCAAATAGGATTCCCAGTTAATAGTGGGGTAATTAAATTCACCCATGAATATGGTATTGGGTTGGAAGGTTAGTGTTTCTAATAAGTTTAAATATATTTTATGGGTTTCCTGGGTCATTGGGGAGGACCTATAGCTTGCAAGGAAGTGGTATTGGATTTTACCTATGGTGATTTGAACATGGAGCAGCTCAAGTGCATTGTCCTCTTTGACCAGCCTTGAAGTGTATTTATTTTTGATGTAAATAGACACACCTCCACCTTTAGTCCCTGCCTGTGAAGTAGCTGGTCTAAATGCATGGTAGGCATTATAATTTTGCACTCTTGGCTTGCTCTCCGCGGCTTTAAACCATGTCTCAGTGACTGCACAGACATCAGCATTTTCTAGGGTAAAGAGTGCTTTTAGGGAGTGGGGGTTTTGTTTAGACTCCTAGTATTGAGCAGTAATACCTTTAGATTTTCTTGGTTTTGATTTGCTATGTCGGAAGTACTTTCAGTTTGGCATTGCCTAAAAAGGCACTATGGGGGAAGACAATGTTTTAGATGATATTCGAAAGCCTAGAGGGAAAAGCTGCAGACCATCCCTGACAAAGCAGCTTGGTCTGTTGACCATTTCCTTCCATGCTGACAAATATGGCACCCACTTAGAATGACACCAGAAACTTAGCCAGTTATTAAAGTCAATCATCTTTTGTTCATATTGTGGCATCACCCTTGGAGAAGGTAAAATGCTGCTCAATGCTAGGCTCATACCACCCTGAGACACATATTCCAATAACTCCATGATGTCTCTCTTCATATAGTCTAAGGAGGTATGTCTCAGGTCATTTACTCCCACATGGAATATGACCAAGTCATATAGGTAATTGTGGTCCAATGACCGGAGTGCATGCGTAATGTGGCAGATCCTAGGCCCTGATAAGCAAACTGACCGTAACTTTCTCCTTAGCCTGGTGAGAAGGACATCACTGTGTCTCACGATAGAGTCTCCAATGACTATAATGTTGGATTGTGTGGTGACTTGCCTAATGGGCTTTTGAACACGCATTGAGTTTATTTGGGAATGACAAAGGCTATTAGAAAATCTTATCAGTTATTTGTTTCTTTTCATCCTAGATCATTGGGACTTGCTGCACCCAAGCAAACTATTTCTTCTTGAATTTCTAAGGCTATTTCCTTTTGTCACTCATTTCATGGGAAGAGCCTTCCTTTTCCAATTAAGGCTCATTCTACTAGGGCTGTGGCTTCTTCTGGTGCTTTTTTCAATGGCTTAGATACTAATTCTTTTCTTGAAGCAGCTACCCTCACTTCTGTGCATACCTTTACCAAGCACTGTAAGTTGGATGGCATCTCTAAAGCTATGGCTGATTTTGCTAGTTCAGTTCTTCGTGTTTTTTAGGAGACTCTGCCCCTTCCTCCTCCCAAGTTTCCCTTGAGCTTTGGCGCACTCCTAGATGGTTAAGTATACTGCAGCAGTGAATATAAGGACACAGTACAGCTATGTCTTCACTGCAACAATATTCGCTCCCTCTCCCCCATCCCCCTACTTCTTTACCTTCTTGGATGTAGACATTACCTCTTGGGTTCCTTGGACTGCTCTTCCTCCTGGGGCAATCAGTTTTGTTTTTGGTAGGCATGAACATTACCATTATGCCCTACGTTAAGTAAGGAGCATATGGTGACATTCAGCATACCTTTTAAATTCAGGAGTCTTTGGAAGACTTGGTGGATATCGGGCTTCCATGGCAGGGAATCCCCATATGGTTAAAAGTACTACAGCAGTGAAGACAAGGACATCTACTGTTATGGTAAGATTTTACACAACTGCAGTATATGTAAATCTAGTGCAGATTATCGAGACAACTGCACTGACATTGCAATAAACTGAACCATCACATTACTGAAGTTTTATTACAGGGGAAACTAGACACTTGGCCAACATTTAGCAAAATAACACACCGAAGTATGTCAAACCCACCCAAGTGGAGGCTACACCCCAAACACCCCCAATGGGGGGCTGCCCTCACACCCCCCTAACTAAATATACCAACTATGGGATTGCACTATAGTGGGGAAAAAGAACAAATTTTCCCATGTTGGCCAAGAGAATTAACAATCAATATGGAAACTGACGGTATCTCTTATAGATACATTATTCAACCAACATTGGTCTACAGTTGTATGGTCTCAGCTTATGAAATCACTGATTAAAACTTCCAATCAAAATGCTTAATGTCAAAAACCAACCAATAGGAAACCAGTTGTCTTTAAAATGTTCATCTTGTCATAGGCAGAGACAATTTGTTTTATTACAGATATTAATCAATATACATAGGAAGTCACCCACGATAATTTCTGTAATCTGTGCCCTTTTATTGCAGGTTTAACAGACACCTTTCCATTCAGGCCAGGATATTTATCTGCTTGAAGTTCAAAGATCCATTTCATTACCTCTTGTTCCATCCTGGCAAAAATACAGATTATGGAAATAATCGTGGGTGATTATATATATGTGTGTGTGTGTGTGTGTGTGTGTGTGTGTATATATATATATATATATATATATATATACACACACACACACACACACATATATAGATTCACTTGAGAAGCTCAAAGTACTGAAATATCGAAATTCAGTATTTCGAGCCCATAAAGTGGAATCCTGAGAAGAGCGAAAGCTCAGAAGCGCGAAATTCAAAACCTCGAATACTGGAGGTTTTGAATTTCTGGCTTCTGAGGTTTCACTGTGTTTATGGATTCAGGTAAGTGTGTGTGTTAAGGGTTTTGGTTAGGGGTTGGTGTGTGTGTCAGTCTGTTTTGTTGCTGTGATGTGTGTGCGTGAAGAGAATGTAGCTTGTGTGGTGGTGTTTTGTGTGTGTTTGTATGTAGTGCGACCTCGGAGTGAGAAAATTTAAGTAGGGGGATGTGGAGGGCGCAACTCCCCACATGGGGGGTGCAGGGGGGCTTGCCTTCCTGCTTTTATGTAGTAGAGAGTTTGTGTGTGTGTGTGTGTGTGTGTGTGTGTGTGTGTGTGTGTGTGTGTGTGTGTGTGTGTGTGTGTGTGTGTGTGTGTCTGTGGAGTAGAAGCACAAAATTCAAAATCTCCGGTGTGTGAGAGTTTGAATTTCGCGGTTCTGAGTTTTTGTGGTTTTAAATTTTAGACTTTATAGCTTCGAAATACTGGAAATCAGGGAGTGTGAGGTGTGGGTTAGGGTACGTAGGTGAAAGTGCGAGTGTGTCAGTGTTGAGAGTGGTGGTGGTTGTATCTGTGTGATGTGTGTTTGTGCAAGGGGGGTGTGGAATGTATGTTGGCGGGTTTTGTGTGTGTTGGTGTTTAGTGCAACCTCAGAGTTAGTATATATAAGTAGTAAGTGTGTGTGTGTGTTGTGCGGAGATAGATGTAGTTGTGTTTGTGTGTGTGCTTTAACGGTCGCGGTTTTGGGTTTCGTTTTTTTGGTGTTTCGGCTTTATAGTCTTGAAATACTGAAATTTGATATTTCAGTATTTCGAGATTATAAAGTGAATACATATTTATATATATATATGTATTGGGTAAGAGGATAGACTGAGTGTGTGTGATTGTGAGTGTTTAGGGTTAGGTTACAGAATAAATTTAGTGAGTACACACACAGGCACGTGTGTGATGAGAGTCCTAAGTGTCTTCTGTAGTGGTACTGTTATAGGAACAGTTTTTTTTTGGTTTAAAATGCAGGTTAGAATTAGGGGCAGGGTTGTCATATGTTACTACTGTGGAGCAAGGAGGCTTTGCTGGTTACAATGGATCCAGTAATCCAAAAACTGTTACACATCCATAAGCCAAATAGCCCAGCTAATACTAGGACCATAGATATAAATCCACTCCAACAAATAAATGCATATGATGAAGGTACATATTTATAACACAGCACTTACATCCCTAGAACAAACTAACTGTCTAAGTTAAACAGTTTGACACACTGCGTTTACAAAGGATAACTGGGTGGGTTTTCATGAATTCAACCCTGGTATGAATGGCCTGGCCCTTTAACTGGGTGGGTATTTATAAATTCACCCTTGGTATGAATGACCTGGCCCTTCTTGAAAAGGAATGAAAGGCTTAAGGGTGGGCACTGGCAAAGGGGAAATGTAACTCATATGAACCCATGACATATGACTAAGTCACATCTCTGTATGTATGAACCCGTGACATATGACTAAATCACATCCTTGTATGGAAGCAGAGTTAGTGGGCATAACATGCTTAGGCCTGGACTAAATCACATCCTTGTATGGAAGCAGAGTTAGTGGGCATAACATGCTTAGGCCTGCTTTCCTGGCGACTTTTGGCTGACCTGCATGGACTTGCAGTATTTGGGAGTGGAGGAGTATGTGCTGTCTTGTCTGTATTGAAGGCTAAGATCTTTTACAGTGTGTCAAGAAGACTTGGAGAAAAGGTATATGAATGGTATTTTTTACAGACAGTATGTGCACTGTGAGCACATTTCAAGACCATAACATGTTTACATGACTACAACATAAAAAAAAAAAGTTCATTAGTCAAAATACTTTAATGTACTTTTTGCGTTTGTGTTTCAAGCCATCTTGAGATGCCAGTTTCTGTAAGCTTAACCCAACTCATACATGTAGAGGTTTTCGTTCTTGCAGGGAAAGTACATCAGTAAAATGAATGTGTTTCCTGTCACGCCAACCTCTGTTTATCAACTCTCCCCTTGGGCAGCTGATATTTGGGGTACCCCAGATTTTCACTGAAATTATTTTTTCACATCTGTTCCATATGTGTTATAAGCCTATAAATAGGGCAATTACAACTGTGTATGTTGTTGTTGTGTCTTTCGGCTTTTCCCGGTTAGGGGTAGCCACAGCTGAATTCCGGTCCACTAATGATTGGCAGTAGATTTTTTTTATGTGCCGAGTTGCCAGCTCTGACGCACAACCTTCAACGAAGGTACGCCCATTCACGCATGTCTCCACACAGAAGACGCTCTAGCTGAGAATCGAACAGGACAACGTCTTACTGTGAGGCGACAATGCTACCGCAGCACCACGCACTTACAACTGTGTATGTAGCTTTGTTATTTTCTGCAGATATCAATCTCCACTGAATATTCAGTTTCTTAAAGTTTGTACATTAACTTCAATGTTGACTACATATATATAAAATAGTTATATAATTCTCAGGCTGTGGTAACAGAAGCCTGAATCAGTTGGTTTGCTTGCTAATTATTCTAAAATTGCTACAGTCATCATTGGCTTTCTGTTAGGTATTTTTGATTTTGGACATACTGGATTAAAAAGTGGATGCCAGCAGAGGTGAAAATGTTCATATCCAACTTGATGAGGTGCTAAGTGCATTGGTTTCTGGCTTGGTATTGACTTTCATTTCACTGAATGAGAGGTTTAAATGCTGAGCTGTTTAAATTGTGTTATGCATTTCAGTGTATGTATTTATCTGAATGTGTTAACCAGTATAATCTATTCTTGCATTCATTACAAAGTAGCAAACTCAGATATTGTCTAGGTGCATCCTGTGGAGAGAGAAGGCTTGGCTTAATTGTTTGGGGTGTGGGTATGCTGTTTTATGCAGTAATATGTGTGTCGCTTTCTAAAGAATTCCGCTCAATTGTGGAACTCACAGGCATAAGGGAAGGTTGGACAAGAGGTTAGTGCAGGTTTTTTTTAATTACATTACTACTTTTTTAAGAATTTTACTTTTTGTGGTTGGTGACAGTGGGATTATAAATGACTGTCACCATTTGCTATAGGTGACTTGAATTTTGGAGTAAATTTTACAGATAATAGATGCATTCTGCTCTTTAAGCTGTTCTGTAGAGTCCATGGAAGTCATCTGGAGAAACAGTCAGCTTTGTAAGAGATGGCTGCTCAAAGAGTTAATGGGATTTTTTAGACTACACACTTGGACGTTACAGGTAAATGAACATTTTTATGTTTGGGAGATTCTGATTTAAACTGTGTGTTATTGATGATATCTCTTGTATTTGGTTTATATAGTGTAAAGCTTTGTATTATGTTTAATTCTTTTACAGGTTGCTAGATTTCCTGCACGCTGAGTGTGCCGTCATTTCAGTGTGTGTGTGTGTGTGTGTATGTGTGTGTGTTAATGGAGAAGTGTTATGTACATTACTGACTGTTTTGTCACTGATTGCTCAGGAGTCTGTTTTCTAGGAAGTTGACCATATACTTTTTTGCTGTGCTCAGCAGGGTTTTAGCTCAGCTGAGAAGATGTGGTCATTGTTGAAGGTTTTAGTGTGGCTTATTAGTTAAGTATTCTTTATACAATATTTAATATGAGCCAGTGTACAGCCGCGGTGGTACAGCTGTAGTGTTGTTGCCTCACAGCAAGAGGTTCTCCTGATCAATTCACGGCTGGAGTGCCTTCTGTGTGGAGTCTGCATGTCTTCCCCGCGGCCGAGTGGCCTCCGCAAGACATGCGTGAATGAAGTGCGCCGGCTGAAGGTTGGGCGTCAGGCTGGCAACTCGGCACCATAAAAAATCTACTGCCAATCATTAGCAGACCAGTGTACCACTGTGGCAACCCCTAACCGGGAAAAGCTGAAAAGACAAACAAAAAACAAACATTTAATATGAGCCAGTTTCTACATTGCCTCAGGATGCCCATATCCACTAAGCTGGTAACACAGGTAGTGGATAAGTTCATATCAATGGCAACAGTTATTGATTACACAGCTGGAGAAATTTTTTTTAAGTGCACTTATTTTTTAATTGTATACAGTTTTTTGCAAAGGACTGCAGTAAACAAGATTTGTTTTCTGTAACAATTTGGAGCCTGACAAAGGGGATAAAAGTGGCCCACTTTAATGTGGGAAATAGCTGCATATGTCATAGCACAATCTGTGTGTGTATGTGTGTGTCATGTCTTTCAAATGTTACTTTAGAATTCTGGACAAAGAGAAAGTATTTAGGAAAAAAGGTACTCTTAGTGGGTGCTATTCACTCAAAATAATGTCCAGATTTAAGAGAGATTGAACAAAAGTTTGAGAACAAATTAGATGTGTTGCCCCAAATTTGGGAGAGCTGAGGTGTGTGTGTGTGTGTGTGTGTGTGTGTGTGTGTGTGTGTGTGTGTGTGTGTGTGTGTGTGTGTGTGTGTGTGTGTGTGTGTGTGCATGTGGGTGGGTGTGTGCACGTGTTTGTGTGTGCATATGTGTATGTGCATGTACTTGAATATTGGACCTTTATGATTTATGACTGAAAATAGATTACTTTTTGGATTCAATAAATTAAGTACTTACATACACACACACACACACAAATGAAATATTGCAAATACCTTGTGTTTGTGTTGCACAGGGACATGTTTGCACACATTTAAAGATCATCAATTGTGAATGTTCTTCGTTGTCATTTAATGAGATTGCTTACTAAAGCTGAAGTGTATGCTTAGACAAATTTGGGTATGAATATGTTTTGTGAGTAAATGACTTAGACCTAAATTGGCTGAAAAAAATGTGCTATGAACTGCAACTGACCTAGGTAATATATTTTTATTATTATTTTTTTTATGTTAATCAGGTATGACATAAAACACCCACACCCCCATTAATAGCTTTTACTGCTCATAGACATAAAAAGGACATAAAATGAAATTCTGAGTTCATACACAAAAGACTGAAGGAAAATAATAATTATGTTTCTTTGGGAAGGGGAAAACAACACATTTTTGAGAAATTGGTTTTGTCCTGAATTCTTACAGTTATCTAAACTGTTTATAAATGTTGCAGGAGAAGTACTGTGTTTGACATGTAAAGTCAGCCTATTTCATAAATGTGGAATGCACTAGGTAAGTTACTTATACCGTCTGGTATTGCTGACATGATAGTATAGGTTTACAACTTAGTTTTATTGTGGTGGTGATGGTGATTTTAAGATTGCTGGGTCCTTCATAGTATGGGTACTTTAGTGGACATGACCTCCTCAAGAATGTGTAGGACACTTTTTGTAGAGAGACAGGTCTTTCAGTCTGTTAGAGTAGTTAGGGTTGCTGAGACCTGAGTTCTTATCGTTGAGGAAACATTGAAGTATTTTGAGCTGCTTTCAGTACTTTGTGAGATATATGCCAATGGGGGCACAGTTTTCAATGTGGCAGAGTGGGCCTAATAAAGGATGTATACAGTAAGGGTATAACTTATTTGGAATTTAAGGGGATACCACAAAGGATAAGCTTTGTAAAGCAGAAGGATTTGCGGCAGAGAGAGATATCTGTATGGTAAGTGGTACAGATACAAGCTTTACCAAAATAAACAATGCTGCATTTCAGAGCACTGAAGGTAAGCCCATGAATAACACACCAAGCATTTATTTGGTGTTGCCCTTGCTGAAGATTTTGAATATCAGAATGGGATTTGATAACTACACCCACTTCACAGCCATCATCATCAGAATTTATGCCAGGGAACAGTATAGTAGAAGTCTAAATCTCAAAATGCACTCTCTCGAGCCACTCCTTAAAATGGAAAACATTGATATCTGTGCAGTGACTGAGACCTGGTTCAAGGCTCCAGAGAGCACCCCTGCATTATCAGGCTATAACTCATACCACACTTTTTGGCCATCTAACCTGGACCGGAACACCAAAGGTGGAGGTGTGTCCATATTCATTAAGGATATCCACACCTCCAGGCTAGTTGCTCAGCATAATGCATCCGAGGTTATCCAAGTGCAACTAACTCTGGGTAAAACTGCAATCCGAACTGTAGCTTGCTACAGATCCCCCACCATGCCCCAGGATTCCCACTCCTCTTTTCTTGATAAACTGGAAAATGTTAGGGTTCAACCAAACACCCTAATAATGGGCAATTTCAACTATCCCACCATTAACTGGGAAAACTACTCATGTACCAACACTTTCACTCAACACTTTCTGGAATTCATAAATTCCAATGCCCTGGATCAACTTATCCACACCCCCACCAGGAGCAACAATATCCTAAGCCTAGTCATTACCAGCATGAGTGACCTGTGTTCCACACTTGAAATCAGCTCCTCATTGGTCAGATCCAACCATAAGCTAATCACCCTAGATATCCACATCCCGCCTCCACCCCCCATTAAGGAAACCACAGTAAAAAAATTTCTCCAAAGCCAACTTCATGCTTCTTAAGACAGAAGTGGCGAACTTCAGGACACCCATGCAGATGGACAATACAGTTACGACTGCTGAATCCTACACAAATGCACTCTATAAGCACTTACACGAGTGCATGGATCGTGCTATCCCAAACAGAACCAAGGCGCTACCCTCCAAAAAAGGAAGCCAATCTGGTGGTCCACTGCCATAAACAAACTCTACAACAGAGGGAAGAAACTGTTCCAAAAGAGAGTAAAATCCCATGAGTGGAGGAGCTCCCTGGTCAGCCTCAGTAAGAAGCTGAGATCCCTTATAAGATCCTCCAAAGCTAGCGACAAAAACAAAATCGCCACTGATTCTAGGGACAACCACAAAGCATTCTATAACTGTGTCAAGAATCTCAGTGGCAACACCCAGATCTGCTCTGAGTTAAAGCACAGCAGCATGAAAATTACAGAACCAACTGCTATTGCCATTGTCCTGGCAGATAGGTTCAGTGCTAACTTTACCCTCTCACCCCCTAAAGGGCCCATACCTATACAGCAAAAATGCAGAGTCCCTGTAATCACAACTACACAGGTAAAAGTTGCATTTTCTAAAGCCAAACACACAGCATCCATGGGACTGGAAACATCCCAGACTGCGTTTTACATGAACTTCAGAACGAACTTGCTCCCCACCTAAGCACCATGTTCAGTCATAGCCTCACATCAGGCTTTGTGCCCACTGAATGGCACACAGCAACAGTTATCCCACTCCACCAAGGGGGAGCCACCTGTGATCACAGGCACTATTGCCTTATTAGCCTAACAAGCCTGGTCTGTAAGGCCATGGAAGTATCATCATGGAACTCATAAACAAAGACACTGGTAACCTCCAAACTCTAGACCCCACCCAGTTTGGGTTTGTGAAAGGCAAATTATGCCTCCTGAAACTGATCAACTTTTTTGAGGCAGTCACCAAAGCTGTAGGAGAGGGTAAGATGGTTCACATAGCCTATCTTGACCTCACCAAGGCTTTCGACACCATCCCCCATTCTGGAATTATAGCTAAACTCACTAAACTAAGCATAAATCCCTATGTCACAAGATGGGTTTCCAGCTGGATCACTGAAAGAACCCACACTGTAAAAGTTGCAGACTCCAAATCTGAATTCAAACCAGTGACAAGTGGACTACCGCAGGGTTCAGTCCTGGGACCTCTCCTGTTTGTTATCTACTTCTCTGAAGTACAGGCTAACACAGAAGGCCTTTGGCTAATGAAGTTCGTGGATGACTGCAAACTAGCAGCTATAGTAGAGTCCTCAAATGATGTGGACATCCTACAGAAGGGTCTCATTGAGACAGATGCCTGGTGTGAGAGCCATGGCCTCAAGCTCAATGCCAAAAAGTGCATTGTCATCCCCTTTGGTAAAAACTCTGTACCCATGAACTACCACATAGGCAGCAGTCTGCTTAATGCAGAATGTGTGATGAGACCTTGGGACCCAGTTGGACAGTAGTCTTTCCTTTGATAGTCACATCGCCACAGTAGTCAGGAAATCCTTCTACATGGCACACCTCATCACAAAAGGGTTCTCATCCAGGAAAAAAAGAGGTAATTGTTCCCCTCTATTCGACACTCATTAGACCCATTATAGAGTGCAATGCCCCTTTTGGAATGTACCTCACAAGACATCTGCAGCAGCTGGAAAGGCCACAGAAGTACCTCACAAAGAGGATTACTGGCCTCAAACAGATGCCCTCCACTGACCGTCTCAAAAAACTCCAGCTTTACTCCGTAGCATATCACCTACTCCGAGGTGATCTCTGCCTAACATATAAAGCTATGTTAAACCCAGAGCTGTTGGACATGCTACACCTAAAGAAATCCCAATCCCTCCAAGCTGCATGCTCTAGGGACCTAAACCTTGTCACCAGAATAAACAGGACATGCTGGAGTGACAGATTCCTGTCCCAGAGACTTCCCATACTCTGGAACAAGCTATCCATCTCTGTCAAGCAAAGTTCCTCATTAGCACTCTTCAAGAAAAATCTTGATGAGTGGATGGGGAATATGAAATACACCCCGGGGATCACTTCTGTGTCTCTGCCTGACAGGGGCACATGAAAATAACTTTCATGGGTGGCGTAAAGCAGGGAACCTTGTTGGCTAGTCTTACTTAGGCCCTTGGGCCGATAGCCTAGTACCTACTTATGAACCTA